>NW_024061966.1:10000-256671 GCF_006381635.1 Hibiscus syriacus | reverse complement strand
AAGAGACAAAGTTGTCTATACCTTTTCTGATAGCCTTCAAACTCTGCTATTATGATAGGAGTAGGATCAACATTTTCTGAAAAAGAAATCACTTAGTTCGATTCCAATCTTAGAATACCCCCAATTCCAGCAATCTCCCAACACTAGTAACAGCTCCATCCACATTCATCTTATAAAAAGTCAGTTGGAGGAGTACTCCAACAGACCACAGACCTGTTCAAATTTTAATGACAGGAAATTGTCTGCCAATGAAGAATCACCAATTAAAGAATCCACCTGAATCGAGATATTAGGATACTTTGCTAGGAACCATTTCGCTAACCTGAGCCGAACCGTGAAAAACAGTGCAAATCTGCCAGCTTTCCTCCATCAAAGATGATTTCATTTCTAAACTTCCATAATGACCATAATACTTGCCCTGGAATAAATTTCCACATAGCAGAAAGGCTTCATATCTGACCATAAGCTAAGAAGAGAGGAGGATCAGAAGGTATAGCTAACACAATACCCCAAAAAACCTATAATATGTTCCTCAATTCCCACGAGACCTGGCAAGAAATAAAAATGCTGAACAGATTCTTCACACTGATTACAAAAGGACATAAAATATCATCCCCTATGGGAACCCCTTCTCTTCAATTCTACTCTCACAACAACTTTTTATGTGAAACTTGCAAGGAATGCCTCAACTCTAGGAGGAACTAAACCCATCCAAACATATTTGTTCCACAGAAATGAATCCTCATTAAAAAAAAAAAAGACTTCCTGCTCGATTTTATAGTAAACACTCCTCCCCTACTCCATCCCATAGCAACAATCCTCCATATAATCAATTAATTTAATGTCTTTAAGTCTATCCAATAACTCTACCAGCTAAAACCACTTCCCAATCACAGAGATTCCTCCTCAATTTAATATTCCACTCCCATCCATTCGAGTCAAACTCCCAAAATCAGCAACATAGCCCCGTTGTATTGGTGAAAGAGAAAAAATCCTAGGAAAAAAACTTTCAAAGGAAAATCCCCTAACCAAATATCATTCCAAAAGGAGATCGATTTGCCATTCCCTACATGTAATTTCGCATTCTAAGGCAACCTCCAATAAATCATCTTTAATGAAGTTATTAACAATTCCCCTCCAAATCCAAGAGTCATGTGAGATAAGACCTTGGTAATCCATGGAATTAAAGCTAACATCATGTTTGCTACGTATGAATCTCTTCCACATGGATTTTTTCTCATTAGCAAACTTCCACACCTACTTTCCCACAAAGCCCGATTAGTAGATTTCAAGTCAGCAACTCCCAGACCTCCACAACTCAATGGTTTGCAAATATTCTGCCAACTAACCCAATGCATTTTCTTCTTCTCAACCCCTCCACCCCATAAAAAACCGCCATCAAAGAATTTAACTTCTGACAAATATTAGATGGCATCTTGAATAAGATAGATAGAAGACTGGTAATGATGACAATACTGACTTAATAAGCACCAATCTGACTGCCATTGACAAAGAGGAAGCTTTCCATCCCGCTAATTTCTTATTGAAATTGTCAATAACCGGCTCCCACAATTTCTCACAATTCTTTTGCCCCTAACGGCAGGCCTAAATATATGGGACGGAAAAGAACCAATAGAACATCCAATAGTTAAGCCCAACCATCTAGGATATTTCCTCCACATTAATGCCGAAAAGTTTGCTTTTAGCTAAATTAAGATGAAGCCCTAGTCAGTATATATTTTGCTAATGAAGAGTGTCAGGAAAGAAGAGAGAGAAAAAGGAATAGGCCAGTCTTCCTCCGGCGGGAGTTGGACTGTATTCGTTGACAACCTGAGTAAGAGAGTCACTAGGAGTGAGCTAAGAAACATATTATCGATCAGGTTAGGTGGTGAGAATTTTCATACCAAATGTGGTGAACAGGCCAAGTATAAATCTTTCACTTTTGCCTTCGTTCAGTTTGGTAATGAAACAGAGATGAGGAATGCAGTTGAAAATATTAACGGGTTGTGGATAGATGGGAGGAAAATTTACGTTGGAGTTGCAAAGTACCAGAGTGTTCGACCAAGGGTTGCTGGTTCTTCTCGTCTTTCAGTTGGTGTCCAGGAAAAGGTTATATTTGATAAAGCTAATCCAAGTTCGAAGGCTGTGATTCCGAGCAGATTAAGAGATGATAGATCATACAAAGATGTCTTGGTGTCGTGCAGTTCGCAAAAGACTGAGTCGGAGCATATAGGAAAAAGTTACGAAAGTCTAGACAGGGGAAGAGGGATGAAGAAGAAGAATATTTGGGAAATGCATATTCCTACTGAAAATTCAAGTTGGGTGAAAAGATCTCTAACGGGTATTGTGAAACATTCCTTTGAGTTGGAGTTGGTTCAAAAAGGTTTGGCTAGTGATGGTTTTGAAGTTCAAATTGCGAGCTGGGGATATGTTTGGAACTCTTGTGTTATAACGTTTCAAATCAGAGGAATTGATGAAGGATGCGTGGTCAAATAAGAGTAAGGAGTTATGGTTCTGGTTCGATCGGTTGGCATCGCTGTGAATGAAGGTGGAGTGCCTATGGCTTATTGTTTGGTGGAGCTGTTCGGTGTCCCTCTGTTATGTTGGCAAGAGAATTTCTTACAGAAGTTAGCTGGAAGGTGGGTTCAGGGAGGTCATCCAGGATTCGACTCTAACAAGGGAAGATCTCTCGATGGTGAGAATTTGCTTAGGGTGGAAAGTCCCTTTGACGTCCTGGAAGTGTTACTCTAGGTTCCTACGGAAGATCATATAAGGTGACTTCTAAGTTGGGATCTACTTCCCAGGTTTCAAACTTCTTTCATGGCATCTCGCCGGATAAATTTTCCGACGATAGAGTCACAGTCGTAGAGTCGTCAGAGGAGGAAGGATTGATCAGGGATTTCCTGTCGGGGTTGGTGCAGCAGGTGAAGAAAATCAGTTTTCAAAAAGAAGCTTGGCAGGGAAAGACAAATGAAGTTGTGTCAGAAGGTCACAGTTTGGGGAGTAGTAAAAAGGGAGATTATGCTGGGCTGGGTTAAGAAATAAGGGGATTATAAATAGTTTGCAGGCCCTTTCAGACAGGACAGTGAGCCTTTTTCTCCTATCTTGAGACTAGTTCCGGCTGGGCCAGCAGTCAAATTCATTGGGCCCGGAAATGCTAATCAAAGCAAATTCATAATGTTTCTAACAGCTCTGGGGATGGAGACAAAGACAGAGGCAGTCAAGGCTTATGGCCTGAGGCCGGTTTTAAGGATACAACAGGTATGGATGGGGAAGTGGGGTCTGCTGAAGGCTTAAAGTTGTCATGTTTTAGAGCTGGTTCGCCAACTCGTTCTGCTAGTCCATTTCTTGGAAGAGTGCCCCGGTTGGAGAAAGCTAATTAAGAGTCATAAGAGATTTTATAGCAGGTCTAGAGAAAGAAAAATTTGGTTGGATGAGCCAGGAAGGGTTTCTAGTTTAAAGTTGGGTAGGTTTCCTATCTCAAGTGGTTTTCATTCTAAAATTCTAGAGGCGGCTGGGTTGGCTGAAGGGGTTTGTGTTGATCAAAGAGGCAAGCGCTCTTACAGGAGAATGAAAAGATCCCTCACTAGGGATGCTCTAGACCATGCTAGTGTGACTACAGTATCCACATTAACATTCTCAGGGCTGTTGGAGGAAGCGATTGCTACTTGGGAGATAAGCAGGATGCTGGGCATTTCTTTCAAGGAAGGGAAGAATGCTTTTCTACAAAAAATTATGGATTTGGAGAAAGGTTTGAGTCAGGCTAGCTGAGTCCTAAGATGGATTCTGGGATTGCTTTGGTATTTTTTATAATTGAATATGATGACAAAACTCATTATCTTGTCCTGGAATGTTAGGGGGATGGGCAAAAAGGAAAAACAGAGAGCTGTTCAGAAGTTATCCTCAGAGAAAAAACCAATGTTTCTTTTTCTCCAAGAGACAAAACTTGAGATTTTACCAAGCTCATTTTTAAGAAGAAGTGGGTTGAATAAGTTGCAGGGGTTCGTTGTGTCTCCAGCAGTTGGTTCTTCAGGAGGCTTATTTAGTTGTTGGGATGATAGTTGTTTTGAGTTAGAAGACCAGTTTATCCATAGGAGGTTTATTGTTGTTTTTGGGAAGTTCAAATTCAATCAATTTAGGTGTGGGTTCATTAATGTTTATGGCCCGTCTGTGGAAGAAGAGAAGGCCAGTTTCTTTGAAGAATTGGGACAGTTTTTAAATGGGTGCAGTTTGCCTTTATGTGTGGGAGGGGATTTCAATGCTTACTTAACAGGAGGAGAAGGATGGCAGGTCTCAAATAGAAATTCAATGGATATTTTCACTCTGTTCATTCAGCAAACGGGGATGATCGACTTACCTTTATAGGGGGAATTATACATGGAGCAGTAATCGGGATTGCCCCACTGTTATTAGGCTGGATAGGTTTCTGGTTAATGTCAGCTTCCTTTCTAAGTTTTCTGATATTACCCAATCGCTGTTGACAAAGTCCATTTCTGATCATTATGCTATTATTTGGAGAGTGGGGAAGACAATTGGGCAAGAGGCCGTTTAGGCTGTTTAGTTATTTGATGACTGAGGACGGCTTCCAAGAGAAAGTTGCAGAGTCTATTAATGAGTTCAAGAGGGTCAGAAAAAGCAGGAATTCTGAGCATTCTTAGAAACACTAAGTTTGCTATAAAGACTTGGTCTGGAAATAGGAATCAGTTTCCTAGTAAACAGATTTCTGCTATTGAAGACAAGATCCATCACCTAGAGAACTCTCTTCAGAAGAATCGAATTTCAGGAGTTATTGATAGTTCATCAGAGCTGAAGTTACTGAGGGATGAGCTTTGGAGACTTTACAGAATTGAGGAGCAAATCTGGTTTCAAAATTCAAGAGAGAAGTGGGTTAAAGATGGTGATCGGAATTCTAAATTTTTTCACACTTGTGCTTCCATTAGGAGGCGGAGGAACGCTCTAAATGCTATTTGTGTAGATGGGGTTATTATCAGGGACCCGGTCCGGTTAAAGTCTGCTGTCAAAGAGCATTTTTTCAAAGCTTTCAATAGCCGCACTACCTTGGAAGTGGAGGATATTAAGTTAAATTTCTCAAGAATTTCAATGGAGCAGAGTCTTATGCTAGAAAAGGAGTTTACGGAAGGCGAAATTTTGGAAGCCTTGAATTCGTTTGATAGTAACAAAGCTCCGGGTCCGGATGGGCTGAGTATGGGTTTTTTCAAAAAAATTTGGTCTTCATTGAAAGGTGATATTATGAATTTTTTCAATAACTTTTACTTGGGAAAGGATTGGGAGCATGGCATTAATCATTCGTTCATAACTCTAATTCCAAAGGGCTCTAATATTGGGGGTTTAGATGATTTCAGACCAATTAGCCTAGTAGGTGGGATGTACAAGATTCTTTCCAAGTGCCTTTCGAGAAGGTTGAGGTGTTGCATGGATGATGTTGTTAGTGATTCACAATTTGCCTTCACTTAGGGTAGACAAATCTTGGATTGTTCTTTCATCGCTAATGAAGGTATTGATTTGTGGAGGAAGAAAGGATTGAAGGGTTGTGTGTTGAAGGTGGATTTCAAGAAGGCCTACGATACGGTAGATTGGGATATTTTATTTAAAGTTATGGTTAGAATGGGATTCAGATTAAAATGGTGTGGCTGGATTCGGAAATGTGTGTCAACTGCCTCGGTTTCAGTGCTAGTTAATGGGGTTCCTATGGCTAGAGGTCTTAAACAAGGGTGCTCCTTGTCACCATTGCTGTTTAATTTCATTGGCGAGTTACTTAATCTACTGATTAGGAAAGCAGTATCTTCGGGCCTGTTCAGTGGTTTGATTGTTGGCAAGGATGATACAGCTCTTAATTTGTCACATTTGCAAATCGCAGATGATCTCATTATCTTCTGTATGGCTTCGAAGACACAGATTCTAAATGTCAAGAGGGTCTTACGGGTCTTTGAAGTCATTTCAGGACTGCAATTAAACCTCACTAAGTGTAGATTATTTGGGATTAATATCAGTGAGGAAGAGGTGTTGCAGTGGGCTAATACTATTGGTTGTATAGTGGGACATTTTCTTTCGGAATATTTGGGATTACCGCTTGGTGCTAAGAGAAATTCTATAGCGTTGTGGGATCCGATAGTGCAGAAATTTAACAAGAAGCTAGCCAGCTGGAAGGCGAGGACTCTGTCTGTGGCAGGAAGATTAGTGTTATTAAAGGCTGTTTTATGCTCATTACCCACCTATTTCATGTCCCTGTTTAAAATACCCTCTTCCGTGATTGTTAAGCTAAACTCCATTATGGCCAGTTTTCTATGGGGAGGAGGGGCAGAGGTTAAAAAAATCCATTGGATAAACTGGTCGACAGTATGCTCTGCAAAAAGTGCGGGTGGTCTAGGAGTTCTAGATCTTAATTACATGAATAGAGCACTCCTAGGAAAGTGGTCTTGGAGGTTTGCGAATGATAGAGGGTCAGTGTGGAAAAAGGTTATTTGCAGTAAGTATAATCTGGACCCTAGTTTGTTGATGTTCAAGGAAAAACTACCTGCTTTTTCTTCTTGGATTTGGAAATCGATAGTCAATAATCATTTCAAAGATGACCAGTTCGGAGCTAAATTTTGAAGTCTGTTAGATGTTCGAGTAGGCAGTGGGGACAGAATCAGTTTCTGGTCTGATAATTGGGCGACTGTTTCCCCTCTTAAAGAGGTCTTCCCCAGATTATTTGTTCTGTCTGTAAATAATAAATGGGAAGTTAAAAGAGTTTGGTGAGTTCAAGTCCTCAGTTTGGTGTTGGCATGTTCAATTGAGAAGGAGTTTGAGTGACTGGGAACTGGTTCAATTCTGCGATCTGATGACCTTAATTCACAATATACCTCTGTCCAAGGATCTGTCTGATGGGTGGGTTTGGAGAGGAAACGGGGATGGGATCTATTCTGTTAAGACCAGTGTTAAAGCTTGCAGTCCTGTTTTGTCAGCTGATTCTTTTTGGATGAAATTCATTTGGAGGGGTTTGGTGCCTCCCAGAGTGGAGGTCTTTTTGTGGCAGGTTGTGCATCATAGACTGCCAGTAAAACAGGAACTACAAAGGAGAGGAGTTTCAACTGTTATAGATGTGTCATGTCCCCTTTGTAAAAAAGAGGTTGAATCCTCTTTGCATTTATTTTTTACTTGCCTTGTGGCATGGACATTGTGGATGAAATTTTTGAAATTGTGGGGTGTTAGTTCGGTTTTGCAGGCCAATGCTCAAAGTTTTCTGATAGCTTGGGAGCATTTGGTTCCTAATTCTAGAATTTGGTCATATATTCCAGGTGTGGTGCTATGGACTATATGGAAATATAGGAATGACATTGTGTTTGATGGGGTAGGCTCGATCAGATCGATCTGTTTTTATGGCAAGATGTAGGCTGGCGACCTGGTTCATAACGAATACCAAGGATGTCTCTATTCTAAAAGACTCTCTCATCTCTGATCCTACTATTGGGGATTATTGCTCTAAGTCAAGGTGTTCGATCATTGAAATTGTGTTTTGGTCTCCTCCTCCAAAGGGTTTTATTAAACTTAATGTGGATGCAGCAGTGAATGGTGATTGGAGGAAGAGTGGTGTTGGGGGAATTCTTAGAGATGAGGATGGCTCGATGATGGGCTCTTTTCAAGAGCCTTCTGGTCCAGGTCCTCCGGCGCTGATTGAGTTGTTGGCAGTTAAGAGGGGCCTAATTTTTTTTGAGCCGTTTCATCAGCAGATGAAGGAACGTTTATTGATTGAATCTGACAGTAAGCTTGCAGTAGAGTGGGTCAAGAATTTTGAGCTCTGTCCCGGTGTATACTCTAATTTAGTAAAAGATATTGTTACTAAGTTAAGGGAGTTGAATGGTATTATTAGATGGGTTGCTAGGTCAGCCAATGTTGAGGCTGATAGTTTAGCCAAAGCTGGTATTGGCTAGTTTTACATTTGTGATTTGCTTTTGTAGTCTTTGGGTTGGATTATGTACAGGGAGTGTTTATGTGTTGTTGTTAAACATTATGTATATTGTTGTTTTTAATGAATCCTAAGGCACTCTTTTCCTCCTTCCGCTGATTGAGAAACACTTAGTGTTCCATTAATCATGAAGGGGGTTTTTAACGAGGCCTACATTCCTATCAAAAAAAGATGAAGCCCCGTCATTAAGCTAAAAATCCTCAAAACTCTTCTAACATTCTTAATCTGAGTAATGGAAGCTCCACAGAAAATAATCAAGTCATCTGCAAACTGAAGATGAGACAAAGTGAAGTTGTTTTGGTTCTTGCCAATCGAAAACCCTTGAAATAGGCCAGATTCCACTGCTTTCATTAACATCATATGTAGTAATTCACCAACCACATTAAACAGCAGAGGAGAAAGACTACATCCTTGTCTCAATCCTTTAGCAATTGGAAACTCCTCTGTAGGCGACCCGTTAACTAAAACCGAAATCGAAGCAGTGGATATACACTGTGAAATCCAAGAACACCACCTGTCACCGAAGCCCATGTCTTTCATTAGCCTTAGAAGAATCTGCCTGTCCATTGTGTAATATGCTCTGCTGAAATCGACTTTAAAAACAACTCCTCTAAGCCCTTGTTTCCTCCAGAAGTCATTGCCTTCGTTAGCTAAACAAGCGCAATTCAACAATTGCCTCCCCGGAATAAAAGCAAACTGAGTTGGGCTCATAATATCATTAACACACTATGAAAGTATCTTTGAAAGAACTTTGAAAGAATCTTATATAAGCTGCCCACAAGACTAATAGGTCTATAGTCTTCAATACGCTCAGGATTACCTTTCTTAGGAATCAAGTTAATAAATGCATGATTTACCCCATGAACCCACTCCTTTCCTTTATAGAAATCTGAAAAAAAACTCCATGATCTGCTCCTTCAAATTCATCCAATATTTCTTGTAAAAGCCCATGGTAAAACCATCCGGACCAGGAGCTTTAGAACTTTCAGAGGAAGCAATTGCTTGCCAAACTTCTTACTCCGAAAATTCTTCTTCAAGACAATCCCTTTGAACTACTGTCAGTTGCTTAAAATCAAAATTACAGCCGACAACTTCCAGAGTTGATTTAGCATTATAAGCATTCTTGAAGAAGTTGAACACACTTGCTTTTATCCGTTCTGGATCTGAAATCACTCCCCCTTCAGACTTCAATGAATGAATGGTATTAATCCTATTTCTCTTCAAAGCAGTAAGGTGAAAAAACCTTGTATTTTTATCTCCATTTTTAATCCATCTAGTTCTGGACTATATGTTGCAATTTGTAGGTATCGGCTCAATGAAGAGAAAGCTGAGTGGATTATATATGTTACTGATGTTGGCCAACAGCAGCATTTTGATATGGTGTTCAAAGTATGTCCTCAAAGTTCTTTCTTGAATCCTGTTGTGTAATCTTTTAAAATTCTTTATTAAGGAAGTGAAACATCTCTTCTAGTTCTTTGTCAATTTACTAGAACTAAATTGATTCATGTGATATCATTATAAGGATGAAAAAGAGTTCCAACTTTTGACATTGAAAATTATTTTGTTTTATTTTTCAGGCTGCGAAACGTGCAGGGTGGCTTCCTCAAGGTGACAATTCATATCCCAAAGCAAGCCATGTTGGTTTTGGACTTGTTCTCGGAGAAGATGGCAAGCGTTTTCGAACCCGTAACACTGAAGTAGTTCGATTAGTTGATCTACTTGATGAAGCCAGGAGCCGAAGTAAAGCAGCACTAATTGAGCGTGGTATGATATCTAACTTCATCTCTGATTTTACAAATGCATATCGACTCTTTTAACTCCCTTATGTTTGTAAGACTATTTGTGATGTATTTGTTAATACAAGTTCTTGTTGCTTCTAAGTTGTTGCCTTTCAACTTTTCAAACTTCTTGTATCTGAAATTCTTACTTTGTGAGCTGATCAGGTAAGGGGGAAGAATGGACCGAGGAGGAGATTGAGAGTACTGCTGATGCAGTTGGTTATGGTGCTGTAAAGTAAGCTAATGTTACGATATGAAGTTATTTATCGCTATGATCTTCTGGGCAGTTCTTGTACCATGTTATTTGTTTGATATCCATGAATTGTGATTACAGGTATGCTGACTTGAAGAACAACAGATTGACCAATTACACTTTTAATTTTGACCAGATGCTTAATGATAAGGTGTCTAAACAGTTTTCTTGCTTTTGTACTGTATATTTTGTGAAACTATTTGTTTCATCATTTTGCTAATTGTCGTTTTCTGCTCCTACCAATGTCATTTTTGTTGCTCTTACTACAATCACTATTATCATCTGAATCCAGCCTTCTAAATTTTTTATGGCAGGGCAACACTGCTGTTTATTTGCTGTATGCTCATGCTCGAATATGTTCAATCATCAGGAGATCTGGTAAAGACGTAGACGAACTGATGAATGTAAGTTCCCACTCAACCTGAAGCTGTAGCTTCCTGAATCTCTCAGTTGCCTTTTCACTTGGCTAGTGTGCATCCATTGTCATGAAAAGAAACTATCAGTTCCTTTTGCAGAACCGAGTCTTTCAGTAGTTTTGTTTCTTTAGATGCGGAGTATGCTTGGCAATGTACCTGCATATAGGGTTTCTATATCATGAACTTATGCTTAAAAAATGGAGGGGCAACTATCTCTATTTTTATGTGTTTCCGTAAAGCTGGTATCATTACTCTTTTGTTGCAGATTTGATATCTGCGACTTATTCATTTATTTATTTGTTTTTAACAGAAGGGGACATTAGTATTGGAGCATAAGGATGAGCGTGATTTGGGGCTTCATTTGCTACAGTTTGCTGAGGTAAGAACTTATTGAAACCAATGTATTCGTCGCTGCTTGACCCAGATTTTGTTTGACATTTTTTCCTCGCTCTCAGGTTGTTGAAGAGGCGTGTACAAATTTGTTACCAAATGTTTTGTGTGATTACCTCTATAATTTATCTGAAGTCTTCTCGAAATTTTATAGCAACCCCGAGTGCAAGGTATGATCTGTGATCTTAATTATATAGTTTCTTGGTAAAATAAAGTTTGTTATTACTTATCACCTGCACTTAAGATGGCGGAACTAACTAGCTCGGAAGATAGCAGTTCTCTATAGTCGCGCACAACCTACTTTTGAAACCATGAAAATATTGATGACAAATTGAATTCTGGGTTAACGTGGAACTTAGATAACACGTGGTATATTGATGAATTGTGCAGGTCATTGGATCAGATAATGAGACTAGTCGACTACTATTATGTGAAGTGACTGCCGTTGTTATGAGAAAATGCTTCAATCTTCTGGGAATCACAGCCATTTACAAGATATGATAATACTTTGCGAGACATATATAACCTATCTTCTTTACTTTGAGCTTTGACGTTTGTATTCTGATCTCGTTACTTGTTTATTTGGAGAGTTTTGATTGTGCTTCTGTGTTTGAGCCTTGTGAATTCAGGCTTAATTAGTTAATTAAGGGTTATTTATCTACCTATTTAAAACACTCTTAACTTCAGGCTGCCGCTGAAGGGATTTGTCATTAACCAGAATAAGCAACTAATCCTTAGACTTATACCAATGAATATGTGGTCTTCTCTCTTTGCGTGCGTTGATGTTTGATGGAAAATTTTGTAGAACTTGATTGGATGGAAAGAGGGAGCAACTACACTTTGCGTATTATTTTTTCAAGATAATAGGGAAATTCATAGATCCAATGTTCATTGCGTCATGTACCAGAGATTGGGGCACTGCCCGAGGATAGTCCTCTAACTAGGGCTGTGCAAATAATCCGGATATCTGAAACTGATATTGAAGCCAGAACACAAAAAAACCAAATAAAAAATACATTTAATCGAACTGGTAAGTTTGGTTTTAGTTTATTATTGTTGTTTAAAATAAATATTTCAAGTGTCTCGGTAATATTGAATAACCAGACCGATTGATCACCTACAATGTATGCATTAGAATATTCTATAGTCCTCGCTGAATATTTGTAGGTCTCGAGTTAAATCACTTGGAAGTTAAACTTTTTAATTATTTTTACACTTGTTGAAATCCCGTTCTCACTTGCAGTTGATTTAAAATTTATTTAATTATTTTATTTTTTATTGGTTTTTAGGGGTGTTCAAATAACTGAATTAATTCGGTTAACCGACCGAACCGAATTAGTTCGGTTAATTCGGTTCGGTTACCGAATTAGTTCGGTCGGTTAACGGATAAGAAAATTTTTAGAATTCGATTAACGGTTAATTTGGTTCGAATTCAGTTAATTAACCGAATTAACCGAATTAACCGAAATTAAATTTTAAATATTAAATATATTATATATAACATATGGGTTTAACCCAAATCATTTAAAACCCAATTAATAATTTAAGATCCAATAACTTTTAAACTTAAATCAATATTAATTAATTAAAAAAATTATATAAATTTTTTATTTTATAATTATATATTATTTAAATTATTTGTAAACTGTTTTTTAATTAAAAAATATTAAATATATTATATATAACATATGGACTAAGCCCAAACCATTTAAAACCCAATTAATAATTTAAGATCCAATAACTTTTAAACTTAAATCAATATTAATTAATTAAAAAATTTATCTAAATTTTTATTTTATAATTATATATTATTTAAATTAATTATAAACTTTTTTTGAATTAAAAAATATTTAATTTTTATATAAATTAGAAAATTTAAAAAAAAATTCGGTTAATTCGAAATTAACCGAATTAACCGAAATTTATTCGGTTCGGTTAATATGTTCGAAAAAAAATTTGGTTCGGTTAACGGTTAAAGAAAAAAAAAGTTTAGTTAATTCGATTATGGTTAATTCGGTTCGGTCGGCCACCGTTTTAACCGAATGAACACCCCTATTGGTTTTAAGTGTCAAATTATTTTTCCCTCCCCAAATTAATATGTGCACAATAACTTCTTTCTAGCTTTATAATTTTTTCACTTCAAAGTCCAAAGACCTCAAATTACTCCAGTTTTTATAATATTTAACACTTTTAAGTTTCATATTTGTTATCATTTTTATTAAATCTGATATTTTTTATAAATAAAGTTCCAAATTAAATATTCCGATTAATTGGTTAATCGATAAGCCGATTTAATGAATATAATTTAAGATGAAAAATTGAACAACATGAATTTATTGATTAACTAAAATAATTTACTAGTGATTAAACACCGAATGATTCCTTTCTTCTTGTGAGAAAATAATCGAGCTTAGCAAAATCACGTGCCGTTTTACCACAGACATGGGTGGCTCGCTTGAGCAGTGTGAAAGCATCTTTAACAGTTTTTTTTCCCACTCGTTCCATTAGAAGGTGCTACAGCAGAAAATTCCACAGTTTTGGATAAGGTTGAGCAAAACTCGAACCGTCTCGAAAAATCGAAAACAATTTAGTTTCAATTTCGAGCTATTTGAGTCAACTCAAATTATAAATTCAGTTTTCGAGTTGAGTTGAAAATTTGAAATTTCTGTCACTCGAAAAATCAAAATTTTGAATAAATATTTTGATAGTTTTACGATTTAGTCCGCGATTTCAATTTTCCTTCAATTCCTCCTCAATTTTAAGTCCATTTTTACCAAATTTGAACCACATGCTCATAAACTAGCTTAGAATACATATGTACTTTCAATTCCATTTTTATAATATTTTTTTCAATTTAGTCCATTAATTTTTCATATTTTCCTTATTTCTTCAATTTATCCTTTATTTTAAGTATTTTTTAACCAAATTTTAACCACATGCTCAAATATCGCAATAAAATACCTATATAACTTCAATTCTTACTTTTTACTAAAATTGTAGTCTCTTTTTTTTAGTCCCTTAACTTTGCATTTTACTCAATTTGGTCTTTTTTACTACAATTGTTTGCAAATCCTTTCTTCCCATCAATTCCTCTACTCCTTTATGCTCTCATCAATAGTTTACCCTCAAAATAATTTCTTTAAAATATAGTATTATGAATATATTTCATAATTTTAGATTGTATTTGGTTTGTTAAATAATATTATAATATGAAAAGAATAATATATATATATATATATAGTTAGAGAAAGTAAAAAAATTGTAACAAATCACTGTCATAAAATATAAATTATTTTCATAAAAATAGTATATAAACTCGAATAACTCGACTAGAAAAAATTTCAAGTTAAGTTCGAGTTGTAAAATACGACTAGTCGACTCGAATAACTAAAAAAAAATTAACTCAATTCGATTGAATGCTCACCGGTTTTGAATCTTAAAACCTATACAATTTGCAGTCCACAAAATGACTTCCTATAAACATTGACCTAGAAAAGTCAGATAACCTTAAAATTTGAGTCCAAATATACTAAACGACGTTTCAATAACATTGATATATTGCCACCTTTCTTACCATTACATCAACCCCAAAACTAGCTTAATTAAACTATATGAGTAAGAAATCAATGATATTTAAAATATTTTATCGTTGTACGTGAAACCTTTTAACCTAAGTATTTAGACTAAAAAGATTGTTCTCTTTTAAGATACATAGTATAATGATTCGTATTAAGTAATGTTGTAGTTATTATCTTGGAACTAGTCCTAGTAATTTTTTAATCTAAAATAATTTCTGCTATAGATTACATTATACAAAAGACTGGAAAAGGAAAAAAAGAATGTGTAGGGAGGTGTTGAGGTTGAGGGACGAGCCCCTTGTGTGTGGAAAATGAAGCTGAGATTGAAAAACTGCATGATCTTGTTTTATTGTTGACTCTGCTTCTCAAGTTTCCTGTTACTGAGAAAAGTCAGTAGTCTACAACAGGTGGTGCCTGCCTACTTGGTTGTGCCCGCCATGAGAAACGTGGTTTCGGCATTGAAAAACTCTAGCCTGCAAGACAGGATCAAGGTTTCAACATCCCTCCCCTTCTATGTTCTATCCAAAACATACCCACCTTCCCAAGGGGCTTTCAAAAGTAGCCTTGCATTTCTGTTGAATCCTTTGTTGCAATTCCTGAACGAGAACCGATCACCTTTTATGATCAATCTGTATCCTTATTTTGCCATTGGAGACTCTTCTTTAGACCAAGTTCTGTTTAAGCCATCTCCCCAAGCCAAAGTAGATCCCAATCCTGGTTTACGTTACGACAACATGTTCGATGCTCAGCTAGATGCTGTTCATTTCACCATCGTCAATCAACGTTTTTCCTTGGCTGATCAAAATTTCGCGGACATGAAGATCATACCGGCTATCCCTCGAGAGGTTCAAGAGGAGACAAGTATGCCACCAATGAAGATGCCAGGATTTATAATAGCAACTTGATTAGTCATATTACCTATGCTTCTCGTACAACAGCCGATGAAGTTGTTGGTACTATGTCTGGTACACCTGCCATGCCTCAAGAGTCAATAATAAACCTGTGCAGTGGGATGGAGTGATAATTCCACTTAACCCAAACATTTTATTCTCTGTGTTCTACCAAATATAAAATACAATGAATGTTAAATAATGAAGCAAATTGAGGAATAAAGAAATGTGGAATGGAATGAAAATTGGATCCTAATCATTAATCAGCCTCCCATTTAACTTTTGGTTAATTGCTCTTCCCAAGTCTCCTGCTATTCACAACATTTTACTGCCATCCATTCAACTCGACTACTGTTCAACGCACTCTTTACTTAATCGTGACTTTCTAAAATTCTTTTTGTAAAATTAATGTCAAATGGATAAAAAATAAAATAAAAAAAATATGATAAAAATGATGGTTTAAAACCAACCGAAAAGTTAGGATTTCTAGCTTTTTTTTTAGTTTCAACTTTGTGATTGTGACCAAATTATAATTTTACCCTTACTAATACACGGACTTCACTCAATTATATATTTATATTTTATTTTGATAATTTAATATTAACATCCTTAAAAAATAATTTATTACTTAAAATTTTATTTTAATTACTAATGTTTTTATAATATTCTTTTTGTCAAAACAAGTATTTAAATTATTATTTCATAATAATTTTATGTCCACATGTTAAAAAGTATTGATAATGTATTTTTTTAATAAAATATTTAATATAAAAATATTATTAATGAGTTATTTTGAATTTTTTTATCGTTTAAGTTAATATATTTTATTTATTTCATATTTTTGTTAAGTTTAGGTGATTACAAAGTAATATATGTTCTAAATACTCTCAATCATTTGACAATGAATGCCCAATCAACATGTTATAGCTGCTGGTGCTCGAACCCATGACCTCTAGGAACAACAACGATTCATTTAACCACTGAAATAAATTGGTTCATGCAAAGTTGATATATTTATATATCATAGTATTAATAAGTGTAGATATAATTTAAATGTTATATTTTTAATTACGATATAATGTTTATAATTTAAATAGGTGATTACAACACTTTTAAAGATCACTTTTCAAAAAAACTACACTATACTAACCTTAATTTCAAACCCATCACAAATAGGGATGGGCATGGGACCCGAACCAAACGGGTTCCGACCCGATCGGGTCAAGTTTTTTATTTAAAAAAGGGGTTTGGGTCGGGTTTAGGATGAAAATATCCGACCCAAAAAAATATATAATTTTACCATATATATTTAGGAATAATTATAATAATACCCTACTATATATTATTTTTTTCAATTAAGTCATTTTTTATTGAATAAAAATAATATTTTTATTATTATTTCAGGTTGGGTCAGATTGGGTTTTTAAGTTATATATCGGGTTGGGTTCAGGTCGGGTGAAATCTTGTTTTGGTCGGGTCAGGTAGGATCTCGGATGGAGGATTCCTTGTTCTCGGGTCGGGTCGGGTGGACCAAAAATCTGACCCAACCCGAGCTATGCCAATCCCTAATCACAAACCCTAAATCCGTCTACTAAAAAACTTTTAATATAGCGGAACTCCTTTTTACTAAACTTTATTTATAAACATTAAGGTATGGGATTATTAGGGTTTAGGCTGGAGTCTTTCCCGTGAATATATAATGACTTTATCATTCTAGTAATACTTATATTAAAATATGAACTAATATAATTGATTCAATTTTGAAAAAAAAATATTGAAATTGGTGAAAATCAGGAATATTTTTTTGTCTATTTTTATTTATTTATGTTAAGAAAAATTCTATTACTATCATCTTTAAAATCTGAAATCAAATCAAAATTATGGAATGTTACATAAAAATTTTTTAGCTTAAAGTATGTCAATGATCTCCCGACTACATGACACTACTTTGTTGAGTCTCTTGATTATTAAAAGTTATAAAATAATCTTATCTATAGGGTGTTACTTTGTTGAGTACTCTGACTATTAAAAATTATAAAATGATCATTCAATTATTCATATATTCCAAACTCATAATTTTCCGTTAAAAAATTGAAAGTCGTCTAAGCTGGACGTTAACATGCTGAATGAGATATGATAAATCATATTTTGATGATGTCAATAGGCATCGTCGTTGCTTTCAAGCACTGGCTCGATGCCATAAGCTTTCAAGCATTGACTCGATGACATAATGTAAACAAAAACTCGATCCACAAAATACAACTCAAACGATTTTTGGTTAAGATTTTATTATATCCTAGGCAACAGGTTACCGTCTAGCTTAGACAATCGTCAATTTTTTAAATGGAAAAGGACGAGTTTGAAACATATGAATAGTCGAGCGACCATTTTGTAATTTTTAATAGTCGATGGACTCATGAAAATAACATCTTATAGTTGGAGGGTCATTTTGTAACTTTAAATAGTTGAGGGACTTAACAAAGCAGTGTCTTATAGTTGGAGGACCATTTATGTACTTTACCCAAAAATTTGTTCTCAAACGTACTTTGAAAATTTGAAAATACATGATTTTGATGGTCATGATACGTTGATTATGGTGAATAGAGTTTAAAATATTTTATTATGTAATCAAGTAGACCCTGAATCCCAACTATATCTCTAATGAAATAGATTTTTCTAAAACGGAAGATAAAATGAAGTGGGGGTGCTGTGTGAACCAACTTTAATGGTAGTAGCACAATAGCCTGTTCTTTTCTCTATAAGAGGCAGCTTGGAACCCTATTATTTCTCATTAATTATTAAGAATTTGTTAACAATGGGTTCGAGATGTTTGAAGCTTTTGTTTGCATTTTCTTTGTTGCTTCAGCTTTTAGGTATTTCTCTCCGTCTTCCTTTGTCTTTCATTATGTTTGTTCCGCTCTCGCACAACCATTTGTTTCAGATTTGCGTAGGGGAAACAAAGCAGGAGTAGCGTATGGAAGGGATGGTGATGATCTTCCATCACCTGACAGAGTAGCACAAACTGGTTGGAAAGCACAACGTTCAATCCCTCAGGATATATGATTCGAATCCCCTAGTGTTGAACGCCTTTAAAAACACCTGCGTTGAATTTATGGTGGGAGTTCATATTCTGACTTACCAGCGTTCCAGTGCCAGTCATACGTAGATTCCTGGCTCTCAAAGAGCATCCTCCCATTCTACCAGCCCACGAAGATCACCCACATTACTGTAGGTAATGAAGTAACCGAAAGCTCAGATAATGCCGCCAACTTGGTGATGGCCGCCACGTTGTTTCAGCTTTGAGAAAGGTGGGACTGCAAGATAGGATCAAGGTTTCAACTCCACTCTCCTTTGGGGTTTTGTCCAAATCATTCCCACCTTCTGAAGGGGCTTTTAGAAGCAGTCTTGCATATGTTTTGAATCCTTTGTTGGAATTCCTGGATGAAAACCAGTCACCTTTCATGATCAAGGTTTCAGCTTGATGCTGTTTATTTTGCCATCGCCAATCGAAATGTTGTTCGTTCTTCCTTGGCCCGATGTAGAAAATCGATTATCGTTACAAAAACCGGTTGGCCTACGTTCAAGAGGAGATAAGTATGCTAGTATTGAAAATGCCCAGACTTATATCACCAACTTAATTCGCCATGTTACCCAGGACTTGGTACACCTGCCATGCACAGTGGAGTTGGTTATGTCCTGGATACACCTGCCATGCCTGGGAGAGAGCTAGACGTATATATATTTTCATTGTTTAATGAGAACAACAAGACCGGAGCTGAAATAGAGGGAAACTGGGGCATATTTTATCCTGACATGTCCGCCGTATGTCACCTGAACTTCTCCGGAACAGAAACCAATTCAAATGGAAGAAGCTGGTGTGTGGCTTCTAGTGAGGCTTCCAAATCGGCTTTGCAGAATGAATTGGATTGAGCTTGAGGCCCGGAAAAAGCTTTGTTCCGCCCTTCAGCGTGGCCAGCAATGTTTTGAACCAGATGATCTACTTTCTCATGCCTCTTATGCATTCAACAATTACTAGCAGAAGAATGGGCTCACTGACGAAGCATGTATTTTTGGAGGAACTGGGATCAAAGTTTATAGTGACCCTAGTAAGTCAATTACTTTATGCAGAATCTGATTATTACGACTTTGCATGATTTTTCAGGTCTAATAACTTTCCCATTACGTTTTCTTTTTTGCATTATTCGTGCAGGCCATGGTAATTGCAACTATAACGGTAAGTAGAGGCTCTGAAACATCTCATATACCATAACAATATCTACTCTTATATCTGATTTCATTAGAGAAACTGGGATTTTTTTTTGGCAGTAAAAAGCAGCGATCCGAATGGAAGAACTTGGTGCATTGCTTCTAAGAAGGCGTCTCGAACGGACTTACAGAATGCATTAGATTGGGCTTCTGGTCCTGGAAAAGCTGATTGTTCATCAATTCAGCCTAACCAGCAATGTTTTGAGCCAAATACTCTACTTTCTCATGCCTCTTTCGCATTCAACAATTACTATCAGAAAAATGGAGCTACTGATGCTTCCTGCAGTTTCCGAGGAAATGCAATCAAAGTTGGTCAGGACCCCACTAAGTCTATACTGTTTCAGATCAACTCGCCTGTAATTATTCAATTATCTTTTATTTAGTTCATCTTTAAGCTTGGGCAAGTTTTTTGAAGTATAAAAAGCTCCAATGTTGTGATATTGCTTGCCTGGAAATACTTGTATATTCAATTTATTTGTGCAGGCTATGGTAATTGCATCTATCATTGTAAGTACAAATTCTGAAATTTCTCATGTACTATACCCTTGTTTTATGGGTGACCGCATGAGCTAAGCTAATGTTACTAAGGTAATTCTTGTGCTTATCATGCAAGAATAGCAAAACTGAAGCAGGTAATACGACCAGGTGTGTGCACGGGATTTGTAGTTTCTTTCCAATCGTTTTTAGTTCCTTTCTGTTTGAAGTTATGTTGTGTGCTAGGTGCATCATTTGAAAGAATGTTGAGAAGGTCGCCTCTAAGTTTACACTGAATAATGAGAATGTACCCCTCCAACCCCCCCCCCCCACCCAAAAAAAAAACAAGCATTCTCCTCGCTGTATCCTGTTTTATTAATGGTAGTTCAAGAAATATAAAGAGTGTGAACAATATTGATGTTAAGGTCTTCCGGTCGGATTAAAAGCAGAAAACATAATATTAGACAAAAGTACTTGGCGATTTAATTTACCCAATCCAGTAGAAAATTCATTTTAAATGTAGACAAAAGTACCTCACTTCACAATCTTGACAAAACCATCCACAAACAAGTACAGAAACAAAGCAAGGGGATCACAAGCATATCACTAAACATCAAGCCGATTGTTTCTGGAAAAAAGGTTCCTCGTGACTTTCAATACTCTAGTAAATACTGTTATTTTAGCTGAGTCAAACCATTACTACAAGAGGTGGCAGATGCATTTTCGTATAGAAAAGGAAGCCAAGAAGAAATGCAACCATTAAGGCACAACAAATAAATTAAAGACCCTCGTCAATGAGAAAATCACCGAGCCTTTCAACAATCATGTTGCACTGGGCCGGAGTCATTGGCTCATCATAGATCCCGATGATCAAGGCTAGGTTGGTCTTTTTAACAGTAACACCTCCAGGCCCCTGAAATTAAAATGACAAAAGGCTCAGAATGCACACCATACATTAGGAAAAAAATGTATAATTGATTAATCTCTTTGCATTGAACACACTGTAAAAAATGCATGTGGGCATGAGATTTTTCAGTGTTATAAACAAAATATAACTTGGAAGAAATGTACAACATCACCTTTTTCCCTCGAATGACAGCTCCAGGTTCACCTTGGATCACCATGTATTTTGTGCCACCAAGGTACAATCCGGTCGGGGCAAGTGATCCTGGTTCAGCAAAGTCATTCATGATGGCAGTGATTTCTTCTGGCTTGAACTGAATCAACGTAGAACCAGGAAAAGTTGAGAATATGTTAATCAGAAAAGAGAAAAAAGCTGAAGCATAACCCTTCGTTGTTTAATAAATAAAAGAACAACCTTTACAATCAAATAAACGGGATTTGCAGGAAATATTTCCCTCCCTTACTACCTTTATCATCATATCTGATATCATATTCATGGTCATTTGCAGAGATCCAGTAGCAAAGCTTATTTCATTTTATTAAAATGATGATTAATTATTACAAAACTAACAAATAGAAACAAACCCAGAAATTATAAGGAATATTCAGATTTTCAGGCGTGAAAAAGGCAAATCTTTCAATGCGGCAAAGAACATAAACTAATAAACCATGGCCAAAAAAGAAGTTGGAACTTTGAAGAAGAGGAAAAAGACACGAGTTTTGGTTTCAGAAAGGAGTGAACAAATGCAATCCTTACGGAGCAAATTAGATCAGCTAATACATCAAGCAGAAGAGAATTCAACCATAACAATCAGATCTCTTTACTCCACTATTTTGGAGTAAAGGGGAAGAATTTGAAAGAAGAAGAAAAGGACCATAGGGAAATTGGACCTCTGGGCCCAAACGCTGCCGTCTTGGCCGATGATGGCGGCGGCAGAGAGAGTGTTGCCTTCGATTTCACACATCAAGTGCTCGTCTACATACGTTTGCCACGACATCTTCTCCTTCCTCTCGATTCCTTTCCTTTCCTTCTTTGGTTAAGTTTTCTCTGTAACGACTGAATGAACAAAGGCAAAGCTGAGCTATGCCAGAGACACCCAGATATAGCGTCAAAACAACGAGATCCGCTACACTAATTCTTCTCTTTTCTTTTTCTTTCTAATCATACAAATATTACAATTTCCTTTTTTTTCTCTTAATTTTAGGACAAATCTCAAATTGATTTTTTTTAAATGTTAATATTTTAGACGTTAAGGTTTATAGTTAAAATATATCTATTATGTAAAATAATTTTATATTGTCTATATAATAAAAACTAATCGTTAATATATTAGTCACGTTTGAACTTATTTGATCTTATTAAGAAACAATTTGTAAATAAGATAAATATTAGTTTGAGAATAGAATTTTAAAATCGATAAATATTATTGAATAATAATTATATGAATTAAATTAGGGTATACTATCTTTTTATATAATCATCGGTATACGATCTATTAATCAGCTAATACGAATCGCGGGTATTACATAGGCAAGGTTATCCTCCTAACTTTGTTTGTTCCATTTGCAATCGACTGAATTCAAACCTCTAACATTTCTTAGAGGATTAGAGGATCTAGTGTCTCTTCTCATTAGATTAACTGGTTGTTGATACCATTTCATATCTTACTTGATTGTTTATGCATATTTTGATATGTAAAGTATTTATTTGATTATAAAAATGAAGTACCGTAAAACATTGCAATATAAGAGAGTGAATAAAACTTTTATGAAATACTCTTTATTTGAAAAATATCTTTGCAGGTATAGTAATGATTTTAAATAATTTGGTTACTAATAAAATGTCTATGAAAAAACAGGTGGAAAGAGTTGTGGCTGCAAAATGATTAAAGGAAAAGAGGGGAAGAATAAAGTATTATTTGAGCTCTTCAAATTATACTCTAAACTTATTTCAATACCTTTTTATTTGGATTAAGATATAGTTCATTACTATTAAATAGTAATGGACATGACTTTTCATATGTGATATTTAAAGGTTGGAGCTTTAATTCTTTTATCGTCACATTAAATTTTTTTATTATATATAACTATTTTCATCCAACTTTAAAATATGCATTTCAAAAATATATATATTTTAATTATAGATTGGTTTGGTTTGGTTGAATTTAGTTATAGATTATTTTTTTTACTTTTTAAATATTAATATTTAGTTCATTATTGATTAAATTAAGCTAATATTATAAAAATATCTTATAAATGTTTTTAATTTTATTTATAAAATAAAAGAATCAATTAACTTCATTTAGAAGGCTTAATATTTATTTCATTAAATTAATTGATAATGCTATATTCATTTATATTCCCCCCGTCACACCCAATGTATGGTCCGTGTAGTTCTCGACTTGCTTTGTAATCCATCTGGTTTTGGGGTCCATTCATATCTAATTCTAGAAAACGATATCCCGTTTATTTTTTCTTTATTGTTCATGCCCCGCCACCACTTCCCATCCCAATTCCCGACTTTTTTCCTTCGATAGACAATCAATTCTTTACTTTTAACATTTAAATTATTTTTTTGTTCAGAATTATACTTTGTTAGGTCATTCCTATACATTTTACGATAAATCAGGTTGATATCATTAAATTTGTTTGGTCGTTTTTATTTAATCATCAAACTTTTAAAATTTGCAATATAAATATTAAACTTTTATTTTTTTTATTGCAATAATTACCATTAGATGTCGTTAAAAATTTAATAACACATATTAAATAATAAGAAAAAACAAACTTTTTTTTTTAAATTGAAAACCTTTACTTTTCGTTTTGTTGTCATTTTTGTTGATGTTTTCTTGATCATCATCCACAACCGTTAATAACAATAGACGATCAACAATAGTAAAAAAAAGTAAATAAAAAAGAAGGGAACATAAAAATTATCGATCATAGTGTTGTCGAGTTTTCGATGAATATAATAATCATCAGAAATCTCAAATGTGGAATTTTTTTTTATCATAAGATTAATATGGTTCAATTTCAAGTTGATTCAAAGTTGATGGTGGTAGATCAAAATTCTTTCTTTAAGTTTTGGTTGAGAATGGGAGAGATTAAAAGTTTTTTTCAACGAGTTTGAATCGAACGAAAGAAAGATAAAAAAAAGAAAAATAGTAATTTGATAATCTTTTTATCGAAGAAATCACCAAACAACAATACAAATGACAGTGAAAGGAGGAACAATGACTATCAATTTGAAAGAAGCTTAGAGATTTCTTAAGGGTTTAACATGTCACAACACCTTTAATAATAGCGATTATAATGAAAGTGAACTAAAAGTTAATGACTATAATATAATTGGTGGCCAAAATAAAACATTTTAAAAACTTGGTGATCAATAGAGTAGTATTTAGAGTTTATAATTTAATGATTAAAATTTAGAGATTAATATTTAAGTTTAGGGTTTCATGTTCAGGACATGTGGTAATATTTAAACATTATTCATAGAATTAATTATTTTGTTTAACTAATCATTGATATCCGATCTATTAACCGACTAATCAAGATTAGATACTCCATAAGATGACCACCCCCAACCAATTTGCTAGCAAACGTCGAGATTCGATAAAATTAATTTTTTTTAGGGTAAATTATTCCAATGGTCACTAATGTTTGGGTAACTTTTCATTTTCACCACTGATGTTTCTAAAGTAATATATTGATCACTAACGTTATCATTTGTTACAAATTGGTCACTCGCCGTTAACAGGCGTGACGAAAAACACAAGTGGACTGTTAACAGCTGTTAACAGGCTTACCTAGATGGTATAATTACACAAATAGTCCATGTTATTTATATATTTTTTCAATTTGATCCTAATTTTAATAAATTAAAATATATTTATTTTTAATTCTTATAAATAATGATATATTTTTATACAAAACTATTAAATGATTAATCCCAACGACTTTAAAAGAAAGGAAATCAACAATTTAAAATTAGTTATAAAAACAAAAAAAATTAAAATCAAAAGTTAAAACGATTTTTTTCAAGACAAAAATAATGATAAAACACATTTGACTCATTGTCTGCCCAGTGCCATAGATTTCAATATATATATATATATATATGTGCATGTGTGTGTGTGTTGTGTGTGTGTGTGTGTGTTAAAAAACGTTTAAAATTATAATCTTTCAAGTTTTACAATACGACTTAAACTCACTGTTTCATTTTAAATGATAATTTATGAAAATTTTCGTTTTAGGTTTTACACTTCTATTTTCTTACAGTCCTCTCTAAAAATTATTAGAAAATTCAATCTAAACATTATTAAAACATGAAACAAAATCATCAACATCTTCCGACAATTTTATTAATATTATTCTTAACGATCAATGATTTTAATTGCTATCGTAAATTATTATATTTATCATGTTTTTTAAATAATTTTTTGACATTATTATTTTTATTTAATTTATATTTTCATTTGTTGAAGATGATCTCAAGTTAAAACATAATCATACCTGTTTCGATTAGATTTTAAGTATAATAAAGAATATATAATTATTCAATATAACAATTTATTTGTTTTAAATATGATTAAGATGTTGCATTTTAATAATTTTTGAGGCATGATATGAGCGGTTGTCGCCGCTCAAGAGACGGTGGATGAGGGAAAGAGTTTTGAGGGTGACGAGGTGGTCTCGGGTCTTGCAGAGCCAACATGAAATCCTTTCAGCTAGAAAAGGGATCGATCCCGGAGAATTCAAGACGGGGAAGAGGATTTCTACATGTATTTGTCTTATATCGGACCGTTATTGTAGCCGGTGGCTCAGAGGATGGCGATGTCCATATCGGAAAAGGCTTTGCCGTCGTGGTTGTATATCATGGCCTTGCCGATGGATGCATGGTCCTTCATTGACCCAAGAGCTAGGCAGAGCTTGGTCTGTATGTCTACCCCCATTTCTTTTTGTTTTAGTTGATTCATATTAAGCTTGGCAAGAGGCAGATTATATAGATAGAAAAGAGGCAAATTTGTTTGAAAAATCAGTATGCAACGAGGAATAGAAAATATATATACACAAACAAAATACTGCACCTCTATGCATGATTTTCTTGCTTTTAATAACAAACATAAATTAATGATAAATATTTTCTCCGAATATTTTTATCTTATTTGATAAGATTAATCTTTACCTCAAATATTAAACGAATAAATAGAGAAAACTCGTGATCAAAACACCTTCAACATCTCAATTTATTTTTTTATAAAACCTCTATAAATTTTGTATTAAAAACTTAAAAAATCATATTTAACACCCCTTAAATAAGTACCCGTTTTAAAGTTTGATTTCATTTTTTTAAAGCCGTTGGATTTAAACATTTAATTATTTTGTGTAAAAATGTATCATTATTTATAAGAATTAAAAATAAATATATTTTAATTTATTAAAACTAGGATCAAATTGAAAGAATGTATAAATAACATGGACTATTTGTGTAATTATACCATCCAGATAAGCCTGTTAACAGTCCACGTGTGTTTTTCATCACGCCTGTTAACGGCGAGTGACCAATTTGTAACAAACGATAACGTTAGTGACCGATTTATGACTTTTGAGACATCAGTGGTGAAAACGAAAACTTATCCAAACATTAGTGATCATTGAAATAGTTTATCCATTTTTTTATCGTCGGTGTATCAAATATTCTCGGAAACAAAAACAAATACTACTCAAAGGGATTACAAATACAAATAAAACCCAGATATACTAATTATAGGAAAACAAGAAACAGAACAAGCAGATGTAGGTGAAGACAGCAACTCAAAGTACGCAATTCCAAATGTCAATCAAGCCATCTCATCAACCATATTGTAGCGTACCCAATTAAACATGTTATACCCATAACAAATTAGGGTGAAACCCAGAGCAAAGAAATCCCCGATTAGGGCCCAAACATTAAAGAAAGCGAAGTGCTACTATATATCAAGACAACATCTCCACAATCTGATGCATGCAGGGCAGGCAGGTCTGATCCAGGTAAATCATAAACATCTCCACTTAAAGTCCCAGGTCCATAACCCTTTTCGGCTTTGCAGGTCACAATTCAACGAGGATCAGTCCAAGCTCCAACAACACAAATACTATTTCAGACAAGCCTGAAACCGTACAATAAAATCCATTTTAAATTATAAACAACTACTCCGGTTTTCACTATTTTCTTCACTTACATGCCCTACATGGAACCAAAACACGAAAATGTCAAAGTAAAAGTTGGAACAATATTATAACTGAACCAAAGATGATTAGAAGTGTCCAGCATGGCTGACCTCTTTGTTTAACAAAGCAGCTTAATTTAAGTTTGCCAAGATCATGATTATTGAGTGTGGTAGGTCCATGTAGAGATGGCGGTTGGTAGAGAGGGGATGCTGCACAAAATCTGACTTTGAGATGCACCGCAAGCCTGTCTGCCCACTCCATGTTTGCTTCATAGCTGCTATCTCCATAATGCAATGATTGCTCTCTCGTGTGAAAGGTTAAAATAACAAATGGGATCATTATCAAAAGTTGACACTAACAGTTTTTGAAATTGATTAAATTATTCGAAATTAAAACAGCTTCAATCATAAATAATTTGATTTTAATATAAGAAATTCAATTTAAATATTTAATTATAAGAAAAGAATAACAGATATTAAATGGAACTATAAAGTGAGTTCAATTCTTTATATATATATCTTAACTGAAATAAAGTATTGTAACAAATCTATTTGGTTTTCTTCTCTATTTTTATTTTTTAATTAAGGGTAACTATATGATTGATCATTTATGTTTGTATTTTGTTCACTTTTTCTTACTGATTTTAAAAAACTTAATTTATGGTTACTTTCGTTTTTATTTAATTAAGATGTGGTCACTACAGATTAACATCCATTAATAGTTAAAAGATTAGGTGATATGGTAGTTAAATATTTAGGTATAATCACACATTTGATCCCATTATTTACATATTATATTAAAATAAAGTTAGTTCTTCAACCGAATGGTGACACATGACACCAATGCCACATGACATCATTCAATTGAATTATTAAATTTATTTTAATTTATTAAAAGTATGACTAAATTTAGAGAATATGTATATAACAAGGACCAAATGTGTGATTATACCGAAATATTTAACTTTCATGTCACCTAATTTGTTAACTATTAATGACAGTGAAGTGACCACATTTTAATTAAATAAAAACGATAATGATTACATATTATGTTTTTTTAATTAATGAAGAAATGGAACAAAATACAAATACACAGATCCATTATGTAGTTAACCCTTTTAAGTATTAGGGTAAATTACACTGTTTCTCACTAAACTTTATTTTCTATCATATTTTGCTCATCGTATTTTTAATTTGTCTATTTTGCTTACTGAACTTTACATATTGAATCATTCTGCTCACTTTGCTGTTAACTTTCTGATGGTGTTATGACATGGCATAAGCATCAAAACAACGTCGTTTTAAAAAATTCAAATATACACCAAAACGACGCCATTTCAAATCCTCTTTTCCCATTGTCGTCGTCAGTCACCACATCATTTTGCATTCTGGCCACCGTCGATCGTTGTTTTTTTGCTCGAAATATTAAATTTATTACATATTTGAAGAAAACAAGTCCAAAATCTAAGTTGTTTGCCTCATTTAAAAAACTCACTACACCGTCGATCGTTGTTGATGGTAGTCGTTCGGTCTCAAAATTCATGGGTCGGTTCTTCTCAGCCCCCTGAGTCCGAGTCTGGTGGTTGTTTCACTGGAAAATGTTTGAAAATTCATGAATCTTGACTGAAATATTTCAGCTTCCTCAATTTCAATCTCCAATTTGTGGACTCTAAAGCAAGTTTTGACAAAATGGAAGTCGAATTCATACTCAAGGTGTCGAGGCGAAGCAACCAAGAAATTTGGGACCAAAAGACCACCATATACTACGATTTCCAGTGGCATCCGACCACCTTTTGTTCTTATTTTATAGTTGGGTGAACAAAATAGGAGAGAGAGTAAAGTTCAGTGAAGAACGATTTAATTTATCTTTTATATTTTTAATTATTTTATATGAAATAATAATAAAAAATGACATATCATCGCATCGTTAGAGAGTTAACGACAGAGTCAGCAAAATGATTCAATTTGTAAAATTCAGTGAGCAAAATAGAAAAATTAAAAGTACGGTGAACAAAATATGAGAGAATAAAATTCAGTGAAGAATAGTGTAATTTACCCTAATTATTATTCGTAGCAAAGTGAAATCCACGCTCTCTCGTATCCAATCTTTTGCGATCTCCTGGATTTTGTTCATTAATTTCCGTTTTCCCAATTCTTTGAAATTATTTCCTATTTTCTAAAGTTAAACAAAAATCCAGTTCCATCTGGAAAAAAAATCCAATATCTGCTTCTCGTGACATGAAGATCGAGGAATTGGATAACGCCGAGAATGATTGGGGAAACGACGGCGTTAAGCAGCTGCAGATAGTTAAAGCCGACGACGCAAAGAGAGTTCTAGTCGGAGCAGGTGCTCGGATCCTGTTTTACCCGACCCTTTTATACAATGTTTTCAGAAACAAATTCCAATCTGAATTCAGATGGTGGGACGAAGTTGACCAGGTTTCTCTTTTATCTCATCCTTAATTTCCGTTCTTCATCAATCATCTCTTTTATACAATCGGATCCTTAGCTTTTTCTCTGTTTTTTGCGATGAGAGTTTTTTTTTAATTACATCTCAGTTTCTTTAGCTGGGAGCGGTCCCGTTTCCGAAGGATGTTCGACGGCTGAAGCAATTGGGCGTTGGTGGTGTGATCACTCTCAATGAACCTTTTGAAACTCTGGTTTCCACTTCTTTATATCGTGTAAGTTTTTCTTTCTTTGCTTCTGAACATGTTTTATTAAATAAAGAATTTATTAACAGTTTGCAAATTGCGTTATTGACGTTTTTGTTTATCATATCTATTATAGAGTAAGCATGGAGATGAAAAATGGGAAATGCTAAATGATTTCCAAAACTTTTGTTATTAGTCAGAATGTTTCAAAAGTAGCTTAATTTTCTTGGGTATTGATATTTAGTTTTATTGGTTTTATGGTTTGTTGCAGGCTCACGGAATTGATCATCTAATAATCCCAACTAGAGATTATTTATTTGCTCCTTCAGTTTCCGATATAAGCAAAGCTGTGGGCTTCATTCACAGTGAGTAGATGATTCTTTTAACTATCTCCAACTCTGTTATACACGGTGGCCATCTCACTCAATTTTGTTCTCCTCCACCTCCGTTTTTGTCTGCAGAGAATGCATCTTGTGGTAGAACCACCTATGTACATTGTAAAGCTGGACGAGGAAGAAGTACCACCGTTGTGCTTTGCTACTTGGTATTTTCTGTCTATGCATAGAGCTTTGTTGACAAACTGTTGGTCAGAAACATCTAAGGCTAGCTCCAGATTTGAATTTAGTTTGTACGAGATTTAATTTGTTTTAAACTCTGCAGGTAGAGCATAAGCACATGACACCCACAGGTGCTCTTGAATATGTTCGGTCTCGAAGGCCTAGAGTTTTGCTTTCCCCCTCACAATGGAAGGTAAGTTCGATGGTGTTATCTTCTGTAGTGAATAAGCAACTCATAGAAACCCTGCATACTTTTTGCATGTTTCTCGCCCCTTTCTGTCCACATGATAGGCAGAAAAATGAATGACAGTGAAGATGATACTATAGGAACGTAGGCTTCTTTTTCATTATTTTATCTTTGTCACTAGTGACTGTGTGTGTTGGTCAGTTTTAGTTGTAGATGACGCATGAATTGCACCTTTCTGTTATTGCAAACAATATATATCTCCTCTCAAGCATGAGTGAAGTGTGCTTCTTCCCTCTCGTTTATTACTTGCTTGTAAATGGTTTTGAGCAGGCAGTTTTGGAGTACAGCAGGCACCAACAGCCAGCTACGACAAGCTCGCCATCAGCGGATGCAGTTATGATTACAAAAGCAGACCTTGAAGGCTATCATAGTACTTTTGATAATATCAGTGGGAAGGAGCTTGTGGTTATGCCCAGAATGGTGAGAGCCAGGCCCATGATAGCTAGACTATCGTGCTTTTTTGCATCATTAAAAGTTTCCGGTGTTTCTGGACCTGTGAGTGGGAGGCTACCCGAAGCACGCGCTTGCTGAGTCTGCTGCTCCTTCACCAAGACTGTTGAACGTTGCTTGTACAGTAAATGGAAACAAGTATATATTATAAAATATCTGCTCCTGTAAGTGTGAAACAGAAAGAAACCCATAAAACCAAGAAAGCTAGATGTGTATAAGATGAGTATCGATGATACATCCTCTGCACCATCTTATAAATCCATCTATGCATCATGCATTAATGGTAAGAAATAGCCTGATCCCCTGTTTTTAGCTACTTGCTGAACTTTTTTGTTTAGTTACACAGTTTTCAGTGAAACCAACTAGACAATTAGCTTGCCTTTCCAACACAAGTCCACCAAAGGGAAATGGAAGAACCAAGAAACTTGAACTGCGGTGTCAATATTTTTTCATATAAAATCTATAAAGGAATGTTAATTATTTTTTTATAGCCGTGTCAATATTTTTTATATAAAATATAAATAAAAAAATTGAATGTCATCAGACCACCCGTTCTTGTACATGGCTCATGCCAAAGGATGAGTGTTGAATTATTCACTAGCCAAACCCTATTTAGTTTTAACGTGTTGTCAAAGAAATGAAATTTCCAAGCTGAAGTTTTGAAACCTTGCTCCAATCGGTCTAACCAGCAGCAATGATTTGAAAAGGATTCGAAAAGAGATTTAACAATAAGATGTTTATGGGGGCCAGGGCCCCACACAAAAACTAACATCAGGTCTTGTTGGATGGATAGGCAGATAGAAGATGGGGTTGTAATTAGATTGACGTTTGGAGTATCTAACCCTATGTATTTCCCTGTGTTATACGATCGGGAACCTGTCCGAAGAGGCTTGGACATTGAACAAGTAAAAATAGAAAGGGACAGAGAGAAGGAAACTTCATTATTCTGGCTGGGAAAAGAACTCAAAGGGTATAGCCTACTACAAGTACTACCTATTGTATCCATCACATCTTCACTCTCACAATATTGTGACCAGAGCTTTGTTTTTTTTGCCTAAAAGACGTGGAGTTTTAACACCACTCCCTGAACCCTCATTGGTGGCCAAGGGTCCTCATTTTCATAATGCTCATATATATATATTGGCGCGGCGGGAGGGGGGGATGGGCTTATATAATATAAGCATGGATAATGTAATATAAAGGACCGCTTTGTATTGTTATATATTTGTTGGATTATCCACACCCACAGATAAAAACTTAGCTAGTGGTGCCATGTCTTGGATTAAATTATTCTTTTGTGCATGAATTGCGCAACAATCTTTCCTAACAACAACCAATTAGGTATGTTTTAATAGGAAAGAGTCTTGACTACACAGCAGCCCATCGACAGTGCGGCAAATGGACTGTCATAGTAGGAAAGAAAATGTTAGAAAAAAGGAAGGTAACTTTAGAGAGCTTCACTCTCTTAAAAAAGACGTAATAGAATTAAGCATTCCAATCAAACTAAAGGGTCGTTATACTATATCCAAAAAGCAGTGACATTGCTGTTGAAGAATCGAAAAAAGGAGGGGCAGTGGCATGTTGTGATATTCCTTATTGCACTACAAAATTCTCATTCCAACTTCTTTTTGGGACCTAAAACACTGCTAGCGAATACTTGTCTCTAGTTGCACCTAAGGATGTCATCTTTTTTATGTTCAGCAAGGCATATATCATTCGCTTTTGTTTTGGTTACATGTGGAAAGAGACACATGTCCTCTTTCCCTCACCATCCCATTCCCCACTAGGATTTAATTAACGAAGTATAATACTGGTGCAAGCTCGAATCTAAGGGGATAAATATAATAGCAGTAAAAACTTATCGAAAATTCATAAATATACACGAACGGAAGCGTGATTTTATGTTAAGGGATGAACTTAAACTTAAAAGAGATAAACTAAAATTTTAGAGGACGACACAGATTTTTAATAAAAAATATATTAAAAAAATTAAAATATATAATAATTTTAAATTTTCAGAGAAGACTTACCTCACATATACTTTTGTGCATCCCTATACATAAAAGATCATTATTAAATTATGTCAATTTCCAAAACGTGAACAGTTGAAGTCACAATTTTATTGGTTTGAGTTTTTAATTATAATTTCAGTAATACAAATTATTATTATTTAATTACTTAAAAGCAGCAAAAGTACATTTACTTTCATTAGCCAAACATTAATACCATTACAAGCACTGAATTAAAGTCCGCCATTTGTCACAAGGGAAAAACAAAAGGATTAAAACAATTGTTATGGACATGGCAGAAAAGGAGGAAATGTTAAGGATTTCTGCTGATGGATTAGGGATTTCACGGGAAAGATTGGGAGAAATGAAAGGATACCTGGAGCAGCAGAACCAATCTCTTAAATTGGGGTAAATGACTTGCGTGGAGAACCCAACAAGAGTTCCGGTTGGATTGGTTAAAGGACCGGCCTGCTTAGAAATGAACCACCAGACTGGGCTTGCTGTTGAACAGCCCAACACGTGAAGAATTGTTGGAATCAGTTGTGACTGCCAGCTGTACAGAACAAATTCTGTTAGATTTGTTTGTACTGAAGAATATAATGAACTATTGTACTGGAAAAAAAGAATCTATTATGGCAATTAATGAAATTATCATTTTTTTCTCTCAATTCTATTCTTATCAATTCCTCTAAATCCTTAAATTCTTCTTGAATTCACTAAGGTTCATAACAATTGGTAATCAGAGCTTAGTAAAGATCCAACGTCAAACTGGGTAAGCAAAAGAAAATTCAACAGATGGGTGATAAGGTGGAATCAACAGCCGTATCAAGCAGTAATGAGGAGACTGGGAATGAAGTTCGGGTTCCTAGAAGGTGGGAAGAACAAAAAGAGGAATGGGAAAACAGATTGAAGATACTGGAAAGCAGGATGGATGAGACCCAGGGATATTTGCAGAAGATATTGAGGTGTGTGTCTAAGGTGAGTGAAGAACCTGAGCAGAATACTCATGAAAAGAATGACCAGGTAATTGCTGCATCTTTACCTAAATATGAAGGAAAAAGGCCTACGCAAGTGACAGTGATAAATGAGCATGAAAAATATTCCTTTTATCCTGAAGGACCTGGAGTATTAGCTCCTAAACCAGAATGCTACAAATCATATATTCCTCAGAAACTGAACCTAGGAGGGAATAATCATCAATCTGGAAATACTTCACTTTCTAAAGACCCCTATTTGTATGAGAAAAGTGTACCAAATCAGTCATTTACCCTGAGACCTAAGATAGAACTATAGATGTTTGATGGTGATAACCCAAGGAGTTGGGTCAAAAAATGTCAAAAGTATTTTACTATTTTTGTAATTCCTGATGAACAGAAAATGGAAATAGCAGCAATGTATTTGACAGGTAAAGCTGAAAATTGGTATGATGGATATATTATGCAAAAAGGTTAAGTAAAATGGCAGGAATTCATGGAGGATGTATGTAGCAGGTTCTGTGATAAGAACTATATTAATGTGATTGAAGAATTTAGTAAGCTTTTGCAGAAATCCACAGTGGAGAATTATCAAGAGAAGTTTGAGGAGCTCAAACCATTCATGTTACAGAATAATTCTTATCTTGGGGAAGACTATTTTGTGTCTATGTTTCTGAGTGGGTTGAAGGAGGAAATTAAGCATAGAGTGAGGATGCATGAACCAAAAAGTCTGGATGAAGCTGGGAAGGCCAGGTTGTGTGAATTGTCATTAGAAATGGAAGCAAAAAAGAAGATGTCACTGCTCAAAAACAATTATCCAGGAATACATGCTCAATCACAAAAGTTTCTGGCTGCATCAAATATACAGAAGAATCCAACAATCAATTCTCCAAATAAACAAACTTTGATCGAGTATCGAAGAGCACATAATTTGTGTTTTAAGTGTGGAGAAAAATTCACTCCTGGTCATCAATGTAAACTTAAACAGCTTAATATGATGGAGGAGGAAGAAAACATAGAAGGAGATGAGGAGGAAGATAAAGAAGAAGAAGTTGAGGGTAAAGAACAAGGAGCTTTGGAGATTTTTATTAATGCTCTTACTGGCAGTGTGGGACATAATACTTTGAGACTTCAAGGAGTTATTAGAGGAAAATCTCTAAATATTTTGGTGGATAGTGGGAGTACACACAGTTTCATTACTCCTAGATGGGCAAAGGAAGTTGTGGAAGTGGAACAAACTCACCCTTTGGCTATAACAGTTGCTAATGGAGAAAAATTATTCAACACTGCCAAGAGTAACAAGTTGAGCTGGAAAATGCAAGGAAATGCATTTGAATATGATTTTAGAGTTCTGAATATGGGGGGAAGTGATATGGTGTTAGGACTGGATTGGATGAGTTAATATAGTCCAATTCTAATGGATTTTAAGGAGATGACTATGACTTTTAAAGTGGGAGAAAATGAGATTAAATTTGAAGGAAAACAGAAGGGTTCTTTAATGAAATTGATTTCAGAATCCAAGCTGATACAAATTACTGCAAGGGAACCAGAAGTGATAGGAGAAGCATATTTTTTGAGTATGGAGATAGTTGAATCCAAATTTCCAGTGGAATTACAACCTTTACTAGAGGAGTATCAAGATGTTTTTGAAGAACCTAAGAAAATGCCTCCTATTAGAAGCCATGATCATGCAGCGATTCTCAAAGAAGGAACTCAACCAATAAATCTGAGACCCTACAGATTTCCACACCCACAGAAGACAGAAATTGAAAAACAGATTAAAGAGATGTTGTCTGCCTCAATTATTCAGACCAGTAAGAGTCCTTTTGCTTCACTTGTTTATTGGTAAAGAAGAAGGATGAAACATGGAGAATGTGTGTGGATTATAGACAGCTAAATGTTGTGGCAGTTAAAAAAAAATTCCCAATTCCAGTAGTGGAAGACTTGTTAGATGAATTGGCTGAGGCTTCCTATTTTTCTAAAATAGATATGAGATCAGGATATTGGCAGATAAGAGTTAAAGAAGAGGACATTCCTAAAACAACATTCAGGACACATCATGGGCACTATGAGTTCAAGGTAATGCCCTTTGGTTTAACCAATGCACCTGCCACTTTTCAAGCATTAATGAATGAATTATTTGGTCCATATTTGAGGAAGTCCGTGTTAGTATTTTTTGATGATATTTTGGTGTATAGTCCTAATCGCAACATTTGAAGGTGGTCTTGGAAATTTTGAGGACAAATCAATTGTATGCAAAAAAAAGTAAGTGTTTCTTTGGACAAAATAGAGTGGAGTATTTGGGGTATGTAATATCAACATAAGGAATTTCTACTGATCCTACTAAGGTGGAGGCAACGCAGAAATGGCCAGTTCCAAAGAATCTCAAGTCCTTGAGAGGGTTCATAGGACTTACAGGATAATATAGAAAATTCATTAAAGGGTATGGGGAAATCAGTAAACCACTGACAAGTTTACTAAAAAAACGAGCTTTTAACTGGAATGTTGAAGCAGAAACAACTTTTAAGAAATTGAAGCAGTCTATGTGTGAAGCTCATGTATTGGCTCTTCCAAACTTCAGCAAAACATTCTGTTTGGAGACTGATGCAAGTCAACAAGGAATTGGGGCTGTTTTGACACAGGATGGCAGGCCATTAGCTTATTTGAGTAAGGCTTTGGGACCAAGGCATATGGAACTGTCTATTTATGAGAAAGAGTATATAGCCATACTCATGGTTGTATCTAAATGGAGACACTACCTAGAAAATGGTCTTTTTATAATCAAAACAGACCATGAACCTTTAAAACATCTATTGGAGCAGAAGTTAACCACTACCATTCAGAAAAATGGATTATCCAAATTGTTGGGTTTGGATTATGTCATACATTATAGGAAGGGCAGATTGAATGTAGTGGTAGATGCTTTATCCAGAAGAATTGAGGAAGAAAAAGGAGAGTGTTTACAGATGACTACTACAGTACTGATTCCTGAATGGGTGAAAGAAATTGAAGACAATTATCAAGGAGATACCTTAGCTCATAAATTTATTACAGGTTTAATCATTAACTCTAATATAGAGTCTGATTGGAAGTTAGTTAAAGGGGTGCTAAGGATAGGAATAGAGTCTACATTGGGGAACATGGGAATTTAATAAAGAAAATAATGGAGTGCTTGCATGATTCTCCTCAGGGAGGACATTATGGAGTACAAGCAACATATCAGAGAATCAAACCTTATTTCTATTGGAAAGGTTTGAAAAATCAGATGAAGACTTATGTGAAGACATGTGAAGTCTGTCAAAGAACTAAAGGGGAGAATGTAGCAGTATCAGGTTTGTTACAACATATTGCTATTCCTAATCATGCATGGGAAGTTATTACCATGGATTTCATTGAAGGACTACCACAGTCAATGAAATCCAATTGCATATTGGTAATAGTGGATAAGTACTCCAAATATGGCCATTTTTTAGCCATATCACATCCCTATACAGTAACTGAAATAGCTAGAACCTATTTGGAGAAAGTTTATTAATTGCATGGACCTCTTAAGATAGCTATATCTGACAGAGACAAAACTTTTACAAGTTTGTTCTGGAAGGAATTAATGAGGCAGCTTGGAACTACAACTCTTTTCAGTACATCCTATCATCCAGAGACAGATGGGCAGACTGAAAGATTAAATCAGTGTTTGGAACAATACTTGAGAAGTATGTGTTTCCATAAACCTGGTAGTTGGGCAAGATGATTACCACTGGCTGAATGGTGGTATAACACTAATTATCATTCAGCCCTAAGAATTACACCTTTTAAAGCAATGTATGGGTGCAAGCCTCCTATGATTACTTGGCCTAATGATACTAGTGTCAACACAGTACAGGAAATGATGGTGGAAAGGGAACAGCTACAGAGATTACTGAAAGAAAATCTAGCTAAGGCTCAAAACATGATGAAACAAAATCCAGATAAACATATAAGTGACAGGGAATTTCAAGAAGGAGAGGAGGTTTACCTCAAATTGCAGCCCTATAAACAATCTTCAGTAGCTGTCCGAAAGAATTTAAAGTTGGCTGCGAAATATTATGGACCTTACAAAATCAAAAAAATAGGGTTAGTAGCGTATCAATTGGAACTGCCAACGCACTAAAAAATTCACCATGTTTTTCATGTGAGTCTATTGAAGAAGAAGGTAGGTGAAGGAGCAGTTACCTCGAAGAATCCTCCTGAACTCAGTGATGATGGACAAATGAAGGTGTATCCAGCCATAGTGCTTAACAAAAGGATCGTGAAGAGACAGAACCGAGCGGTCACGTAATTGTTGATACAATGGTCGAATTTGGGGACTGAAAACGCGACTTGGGAAGATTATAATGTTTTGAAGTCTCAATTTCCAGACTTTGATCCTTGGGGACAAGGATCAGGTGAAGGGGAGGGAGATGTTATGGACATGGCAGAAAAGGGGGAAATGTTAAGGATTTCTGCTGATGGATTAGGGATTTTGCGGGAAAGATTGGGAGAAATGAAAGGATACCTGGAGCAGCAGAACCAATCTCTTAAATTGGGGCAAATGACTTGCGTGGAGAACCCAACAAGAGTTTCGGTTGGATTGGTTAAAGGACCGGCCTGCTTAGAAATGAACCACCAGACTGGGCTTGCTGTTGAACAACCCAACACGTGAAAAATTGTTGGAATCAGTTGTGACTGCCAACTGTACAGAACAAATTCTGTTAGATTTGTTTGTACTGAAGAATATAATGAACTATTGTACTGGAAAAAAAAGAATCTATTCTGGCAATTAATGAAATTATCATATTTTCTCTCAATTCTATTCTTATCAATTCCTCTAAATCCCTAAATTCTTCTTGAATTCACTAAGGTTCATAACAACAATATACAAAGTGAGAGAACATAGAGAAAGACGTACTCAAAGAAGCTAAATAAATATTGAAAATAATACTTGATCTCGTAAGTTAATAATATCACACCAACTCTTTTTATTTTCACGCATCATTAATTATCAATAGGTTTTTTTTACATTGATTGGGTGAGCATAATTTAATTATAGCTCCGCTGTCCTGTCCCCTTAGGTATTAGTAATATGATGGGTAAACTACATAAACAGTCACTAAAATTTGAGAAAGTTTTCATTTTCACACTAAACTTTCAAAAATTACTTATCACTAATGTTATTGATTTATAGTAAAATGGTCACTCGACGTTAACCGACTTTAACCTTAATAACAGAAATCTGAGTTAGATTGTTAAATGTTTAACTAGACCATTGACTGCCCCGTCGGAGAACCATTAGAATCTTTGTTTGATGATTTACAGATTTAGTCACTTTGGCAACTTTACGTTGGTGAAGAAGCACCTTCGACACCGACAGAGTCTGTGGCTGAGCAGAAGATCATCATAGTGGAGCATAAACCACCTGAAAAATCCAAATCAGAGGAGGCTAAAGTAGAGGAAAAGAAAGGAGAAGAGGAAAGCCAAAGGAAGATGCACCCAAAGCTGGAGAGAAACCAAACCCACCCTCGACGGAGACTAGTAAGTCTGAGGGAATAACTTCGTTGCCACTCCAGAGCTGCTGCCTCTGAAGACAACTCCTTCGCTGTTATAAGTGGAGAACCCTCTCCATTAGCGCATTAAGAAGAAAAAATAACGAAGGTAGCAGCAAAAATTATAGCTGATTTGGCTCCTTTTGATTATATTGGTGATACTTCGGTTGACTCTTTGACTTATTTTTAATAAGAAAATATTTTTTCTAAGATAACCCTTTAGTCAAATCTTCACCACTCCTTTCCACAAACACCTTTGTGCCGACCGTATTACAATTTCACCACTCCTTTCCGAGAACTATGTTTAAGGGTATTTATCGAAGCAAAACAAAATTTATAGGGTAAGCACAGAAAAAAAATGCAGTTTCTCGTGACTTATTTCTTCTACATTGTTCATTTGCTCTTCTTTCACATATATGGAAAAAGCTAGTCGCCCTGATTTATTTATATTGACCTCAACTCCGACACAAACACCGACTCCGACTCCGCAATATATAAACCTCACTGATTTACTCTGTGTGGCTAGTCCGTTTAACACATTACTTAATTACCTTGAATCAATTAACTCATTAACGCCTTCCAAAACCAAGCCAACAACACTGAACATGGCATTACGATTTTCTTACCCAAATACAGTTCATTCAAGGGTCTTTAAAAGCCATTAAAAGGACATGCTGCGAGTACGATAACCAATTTGGCATGAAGGTGAAAAGCTAGTTCTTTATTGGCTTGTTAAATTAAATTGAAGGTGTTTTAAACCATGTTTTATACAACATCAACAAAGTGATGAGCTTACACGTGAGATTAAATGAGTGCCTCATTTTGTTAGAAGACATTAATTAAGCAAAGGAGATGACTATCCAGCTCAGTTGGTAGAGCACAAGGTTCTTAACCTTGAGGTCGTGGAATCGAGTCACACGGAGGGTATTTCATAATTCGGAGGTCTTCTACGGAAGCTTATCTCAACCTGGTGTTGGGAGCAGCCTACTATCTTACCTCCCCTTATCCTATTACATATGGGAATAAGGGACAACCATTTCTTACAGTAATTAAGGAAAGACAAAGATTTGATTTGCATGCATGGGACACGGTATCTATTCCGATGAAAATAAGACAACCAGTTCCGAATGAGGGATAAAAATGAGTGACTTATGCAACATGGAGTGAGTAACTTTAGAATGAATTCTTTAACATATCTTTGCAAGCAACTGAACCTTTAGATTTTAGGGTAAGAAATAGAAATAAAAATAGTATGAAGATACTTGCACTAATGAACAAAATTGCAACCTTTTATTGCTACCAAGATGGTTCTTTGTTGGTTTGTTTTGCTTTAACAATTTGGACGTATAAAAATAGGATACGGTCTACGAGAACGGACGCGGTGCAGGTATGGTCACCGGATAGTGGTCGAAGTTCTAACTCATTCATGACAAGTTGAGTGCTTTTACTCGTTTCAATTTTTGGTTTTTGCTGCTACCTTCATTGATTTTTGCTCTTCTTTATGTGTTAATGGAGGGTTCTCTACTTCCTACAGCAGAGTAGTTGTCGTCGGAGTCGACGACTATTCTATTGAGTGACAGCGGTAGTTATGCCCTCAGATTTTCTAGTCTCTGCTGGGGGTGGGTTTGATTTCTCTCCAGCTTTGGGTGCTTCTTCCTTCGGCTTTCCTCTTCTACTTTCTTTTCTTCTACTTTCGTCTCCTCTGGTTTGAATTTTTCCGATGGTTTCTCTCCACTGTCTCGATCTTTTGCTCAGTCGCGGACTCTGTCGGTGTCGAAGCTGCTTCTTCATCAACATAAAATTACTGAAGTGACCGAATAATCGAACAAGGACTCTTGACGGTTCTCCAGGTGGGCAGTCAACGGTCCAACTCAGCTTTCCGTTAGTGAGGTTAACATTGATGATTTTGTTACAAATCGATAATTTTAATAATCAATTAATAACTTTTAAAAATTCAATGTGAAAAATGAAAACTTACTCAAAATTTTTCACGTAGTTTACCCTAATAAGATTGTAGGGGCAACGAAACAAAATTTTACTTCAAGTATGGGATTAGAATTTGACCATGTCACGAGAAGGTTATTTTATGATGGTGATGATGTTTTACAAATATTTTATTATTATTCAATGGTTTGCTTAATGGGTGTGATCAGGCTCTCGATGATCATATCTATATAAAAATATAGTTAAATATGTCAGTCGACTGTTAATATTTCTTCCGTATATTGTAGAAGAGCATACAATTAACAAAGTATCTTGAAACAAAAATTAGGGTAAACCATGCCAATAAAATTAAATAAAGGAAAGTATGCAAGTAATAAAATAATTAGGGTCAACTATTCCAATAGATAAAGACGATGATTTTGATGCATGGAGGTATTTGCTCCTATTTGTGAGAAGAGAGCAGCCTTTTCCCCTGCTCTTTTTCTTCTTTGTTTTCGCTTTCATTTTATTCTTTATTTCCAACAACATGAAACTATATTGTACCTCCCCCATTAAAACAACAAACTAGTACTAGCTTTTTTTCTCTTTCCTTGGGAAGGACTTGAGTGGTAATTATTTTGGACGCACTAGGAATGATGGTGAGGGTCAGGCCAGAAAGAGGAGTACTTGAACCATTCGGCTTCTTGTGGATTTGTGATTGATGACCCCTACCAATCAAACCAAACTTAGGGTTAGGGTTTTAACCACACAAACTCTTTCACCTAAAAACAACAAATGAAGAAGCTGCCCTTTTTTTGTCCACTCTGCAACCAACAAATCTCACGAGTCAACAAAATATGTTATGCATTCTTCCAAATTCTCGACCAAAACAGTAATGTTGATGCTATACCGTATTCTCTTTGTATATTTTACCCCATCATTTAGATTTAGATTTTTTTTCCTTTTCATTCTCTGTTGTTTATAGTCACAAAGGGGGCATTTCCCCCTTACTTTTACTACCCCTTTTAGCAACATATATTCAAATATAGGATAACTCTAGAATGTGTGACATAAATCGATGTGTACCAATAATGATGTATTATCGATATGCACCACTAATAAAAAATTATGACAAAATTTATAAATGGTCGTTAAATTTATTAAAATAATTTCATTTGTCATTAGATTTTTAAAAGTTATAAAATAAACATTAAACTTTGGATTTTTAATAAAAATAATAGGTAACGACAATGAAATATTGTTAAGGGGATGACATGACATACTAAATTAATAAGAAATATTTTATTTGACACCTCAATTATAACTAAAATTTCATTTTAACATTTTTTAACATTTTAAGTAATAATTTCACAAAAATTATAAAATTTAGATTTTTTTTAAAAATATTTATGAAAATAATTTATTTTTAAAATTAAAAATTATATTTTTTTTGAAAAAACTTTCATTCATCAAATTATTTTATAACTAAAAATTTATTAATCATGATTATATTTTTAGAATTAAAATTTTATAATTTTTGAGATAAAAAAATGTATTATCAAACAATATAATTATTTTTTATTAAACAATGTGATTCAAGTATTTGACTTTTGTTTAAGAAATTTAAACACAATTTTAAAAAAATACATACACCTAAAAATTATAGTTCCCTTGCTTAGTTGGTATTATGTCAAACAAGGGTCATGAGATTTCAGGATCAAAAAGTTCATACTCACTTCTTTGATGTCACTTGAAGTGCAACCCATTATTAGTTCTTCCAAACCTGTTACTGAACTTCCTCCAAGTTTATGATTTTGCTGCATTTATTCAATTCAACAAGGATTAAATGCAGTTCATTGTTCTAGAATCATATGTTTCAACAAGAATTAAAAACGGTTCATTGTTCCCGAATCAGGATCTTAACCTAAATGAAGCATGTATGATTGAGTTGCCCTTGAGCTTAACAATAAGTGTAGTTAATATTAGTAACATGCAGCATGTCCCCGAGTGAAAGCTGGGTTTTGAGAAACAAGTACCACGTAAAACTGTGGTTGCTCGAGAGAAAAGTTACTAATTGAAATGTTGATGGTTGATTATTATATGGGGAGAATTAATTGATAGAGTAGCGATGACGACGACGACGATGTATATTACCTGGAAACTTTCATTTTCAAGCATTATTCTGGAGACATGGAAGGAGTCCTCATCATCGAGGATGATGGAAGTGTGGTGGAGGGGTGGTGGCGGAGAGATGATAGTGGAAATGGGATGCGAAGGCCTGCTAATGTGGAACGCCGTGGTAGCAATCTGCTGCGGCTGATGATGATGATCATGGATAATCTGATTTGGCACCGCTTTCTCTTGGCCTTGAGTCGGAGTTTCCCTTGCAGCTGAAGTTTCTCCAATCCCCACCTGCAATGGACAAACCCCCCACCATGAAACTAAACATATTCCTTTTCTGTTACTACTACCCCTCTTTTAGGCCTTTCAAATTTTCTATTGTTTCTCTCTCAATATAGGTCCTATTTGGCGGGTGAAAAAGAAAGAATAGATAGCTCACGAAGGCAATCAAGTGAGGTCCATATAGATTTTGTTTTTTTTTAAATGCCGTATATGCAAGCAACCCTAAGCTTTACTTTTTATTTTATGTTAGATAAGAAAACTTTGATGTTTATCCTTTAATGAAAGTATTGGATGCATTCATAAAATTTACATGGTAGTGGGAGGAAACACGTGGAATATAAATGAAGGAAAAACGTACCTCGTGGAAGCTGAGAAGATGATCAGGTTTTAAATGTTGGATATCCATGGCACCGGCGAGGCTCGACAAAGCGACTTGGTGTCTGAGAGGGATGATTAATTGTTGCTTTGAAGAACAATTCCGGCGGTGGCTATCAAGGTGGATGTTTGTTCGTTCCGACCAGTTGCACTGCCTGGGTTGAGTCTGATAAAATATCTTGGACACCACAAGCTCTCCATCCTTCTCTTCCTCGTGTTGACCCAGATGATATTGGTGCATGACCCAATTAGTCTTTTCGGGTTTTCGGTTCTTTCCAAAATTAGTGTAGAGAACCAGGATTTTCTTGCACCCTTTTTGTTTGTCAGTCACCATGACAGGCCTTGTCTTGCCGGTTTTATGCCACCTCGTTTCGCCACCTTGCAACTCGCATTCGGTTTGGATTTTCCTTCTTTTTCTTGTCCCGGTTGTGTAAGCCTTTGGTGGTCTATGGAAGAAATGCCTGCTTAATCCATCTCTGCTCACTCCTGATATAAAACATTGTTAGGTTGACAATAAAGTAAGACCTAATTTTCAACCCCCCCCCCCCCCCCAAAAAAAAAAAAGTAAGACCTAACAGCATTGAAGGAAGCAAACACTATTGAAGACAACCTGGGAGTTTCTCAGGATGTGTGTAACAAATCCCGTCTTGTCCTTCAATCGTTGGGATGAACTCATCAATCAAAGGGTGAGACATGATGATGTCTTCTCTGGCTTCCACTTTTGCTTCGAGGTGTTGTATCAGTTCTTGATCTGTCGGATCAAACTTCACTCCTGCTGGTAGACCTAACCAGTCCTGCAATATTTTTTTCATTTTTCTGTTCAAATTAAAGCAAAAGGGAAGAATAAACAAAAGAAAGAGAACAATTGTTGGAATGTTGTTAAACAAACAACTTGACTATCCGAAAAATCCTTGATTAGAATACAAGTATAATTTGTCAATCAAAGGCTTGCTGTTGAAGCCAAGAATATTAGGAGATGAATCCGTACCGGTTTTCCTTGAAGCTTGTGTCCGCAACCGGGACAGTGCTGCATGGATCCACACAACTGATGCTCTTCGAGCTTTGCATCGATGAGATGGGAGCTGCTGATGGATTTCACATTACTCTTATTCATTGCTTCCGATATATTCCTTTTCTTTGGTGTCGGCAGAGCAGATGCTATCTTCCTGAAACCTTCTATGAAATAACCAACCCCACTACTCATAACTCATATCTATATCACACAAACCATAAGCCCTTTTTAGATCTGATACCCCTTAACAAACCCATTAGTTTTATAAATACATAAGCTCAAACTATGTAAATTTTAAATCTTATTTTATCCATAGTGAAAGAAAGAGGAAGAACAATTCATAACCACCAAATCTACTCAACAAACAGGAAAAAAGAAGAAGAAGAATCCATGTCATTTATGTAAACACACGTGCTTAATATCCTAAACCAATACTCACAAAAGAAATATGCAAAACCCAGATGAGAAATATTCTCCAAAAGAAGAAAATTTTAATTTTCTCACAAGGAACAAGTACTGCTTGTTGGATCATAAACTTGATCCATTATGGGAGCCTAAACCCAAACCCAAACTAAATTGATGTCATTACTTACATCATTTAATTAAAGATGTCATTGCTTACATCATTTAATTAATGATGTCATTGCTTACATCAATTTAGTTAGGTGAGAGTTAGATATTTGTTGAATTTGTAATGGTTTAAATTAGTTTATTTGTGTGGTGTAGGATTGTTCTTGAGTAGTATAAATACCCCTTCCCATTTTAGTTTTAAGCATCAAGAAAAATTAAGAGCTTCTAAGTGAGTGAAGAAGCAAAGTCTTATAAGAGTGAGTTGTAGTTCTTGTTTTTGAGTGAGAGTACTCTTGTAATATTTGTTTGAGTTTCAATAAAAGTTGTTTGTGTGAGCGTTTTATTTCCAACAAAGTGGTATCAGAGCGAGTTGGAAAGATCGAAGGTCTCGACGAGAGGAATACGCCGCTGCCAGAATTTTCTCAATCTGAGTTCTGACGCACCGCCACGCACCGCCGGAAGACTGCTGCCAGAAAATCGAGTTGACTCACCGAGTTGAGCCGATTCAGCCGAGTTGGAGCCCTTGACCGAGGTGTCCAAGTCCCTCCAAAGTTTTTTTTTTCATCGTTCCGGATTCATCCGTGCAATCGGATTTTACAAAATCTCATTATATTGAGAGATATGGCAAATGGTATGGCACCATTCCAAGTTCCGACACTCAACAACAACAACTACGACAATTGGAGTATCAAAATGAAGGCACTTCTTGGATCACAAGATGTGTGGGATATCATAGAGAAAGGCTATAATGAGCCTGCGGATGATGATGTTTTTGCTACTCTTACACCAGATCAAAAGACAACTTTGAAGGATTCAAGAAAGAGAGACAAGAAGGCTCTCTACCTCATCTATCAAGCATTAGATGATGATGGTTTTGAAAAGATTTCAAGTGCAAGCTCTAGCAAGGAAGCGTGGGAGAAGCTGCAAACCTCTTACAAAGGATCCGAGCAAGTGAAGAAGGTTCGTCTCCAAACATTAAGAGGTGAATTCGAATCCTTAAACATGAAAGCATCTGAGTCTATTTCAGATTATTTCTCAAGAGTAGTAGCTGTTTCTAATCAATTAAAAAGAAATGGTGAAAAGTTAGACGATGTGAGGATAATAGAGAAGATACTCCGTTCGTTGGATCCCAAATTTGAGCACATCGTCGTGACGATTGAAGAAACTAAAGACTTGGAAGAAATGAAGATCGAACAGCTCCAAGGATCATTGCAAGCATACGAAGAGAAGCATAAAAAGAAGCATGAGTTTACTGAGCAACTCCTCAAGCTGCAACTCAAGGATATGCATGAGAGCCAACGCAATGATAGAAACCAACGTGGCCAAGGCAGAGGTAGAGGCCATGGACGAGGTGGAAGTCGAGGTCGTGGACGAGGCTGGAATTACAACAATAACAATTCCAACAACAACTATGAGAAAGGAGAAAGCTCAACACGAGGCCGTGGAAGAATTAATCCAAACTCAAAGTATGACAAATCTCAAATTCGATGTTATAATTGTCAAAAATTTGGGCATTATGCTTCAGAATGTAGAGCTCCCAACAACAAAATTGAGGAGAAGGCCAATTACGTGGAGGAAAAGACAGATGGCAAAGAAACTCTTCTTCTAGCACGAAAGGAAACTGATGGTGGCCAAGCAAATTCCTGGTATCTTGACAGTGGTGCAAGCAATCACATGTGTGGAAGGAAAGACATGTTTGTGGAGCTAGACGAGTCAGTAAGTGGAAATGTTTCGTTTGGAGATGATTCCACAATAGCAGTGAAAGGGAGAGGTAACATTCTTATCCGTTTGAAAGATGGGAGACATCAATTTATTTCAAATGTCTACTATGTGCCCAATATGAAAAGTAACATTTTAAGTTTAGGGCAACTGGTAGAGAAAGGTTATGATATTCATATGATAATTATAATCTTTCTATAAAAGATGATAAGAATAACTTCATTGCTAAAGTGCCGATGTCAAAGAATAGAATGTTCTTGATCAACATACAAAATGATGTTGCAAAGTGCCTGAAAGCTTGCTACAAAGATGCATCATGGCTTTGGCATCTTCGATTTGGGCATCTCAATTTTGGAGGTCTAGAGCTATTATCTAAGAAGGAGATGGTGAAAGGACTACCTCACATCAACCATCCTGACCAACTCTGTGAAGGGTGTCTAGTCGGGAAACAATTCAGGAAAAGCTTTCCAAAGGAGTCAGAGACAAGAGCTAAGAAGCCACTTGAGCTCATCCATACCGATGTGTGTGGACCAATCAAGCCAAGTTCTCTCGGTAACAATAACTATTTTCTTCTCTTCATTGATGATTTTCAAGAAAAACCTGGGTATATTTCTTGAAACAGAAGTCAGAAGTTTTGAAGTATTCAAGAAGTTCAAAGCAGTGAGAGAGAAAGCGGTAGAAAGATCAAAGCCATGAGATCCGATCGAGGTGGAGAATTTACTTCCAGGGAGTTTCAAGAGTTCTGTGAAGCAAATGGAATTCGTCGACCAATGACAGTTCCTAGATCCCCCCAGCAAAATGGTGTGGCAGAAAGAAGAATAGAACAATCCTCGACATGGCACGAAGCATGCTCAAAAGCAAGAACTACCCAAAGAATTTTGGGCGGAAGCAGTATCGTGTGCAGTCTACTTGTCAAATCGATCTCCAACAAGAAGTGTATGGGGAAAGACACCGCAAGAGGCATGGAGTGGAAGAAAGCCTGGCATTTCCCACTTGAGAACCTTTGGAAGTATAGCCCATGTTCACGTACCAGACGAGAGAAGAACGAAGCTTGATGATAAAAGCGAGAGTTTTATCTTCATCGGCTATGATGCTAATTCGAAGGGCTACAAGTTGTACAATCCAGACAATAAGAAGTTTGTGATTAGTCGAGATGTGGTCTTCAACGAAGAAGGAGAATGGGATTTTAACTCCCATACAGATGACTTCAATTTCTTTCCTCAGTTTGAAGAAGATGAGCAGACAATGAGGGAGCAACTAGATGAATCTCAACAAGAGCTTGCAACTCCACCCACTTCACCAACATCAACCACTCAAGGAGACTCATCACCTTCATCATCGTCAAGTGGGAGTCAAGTGAAAGAGTTGTGCAACGCACAAGAAGCCTTAGAGATCTCTATGAGGTAACTGAACGACAAGATAATCTTACATTATTTTGTCTGTTTGCCGATTGTGAACCAGTGAGCTTTCAAGAAGCGGTACAAGAAAAGAAATGGAGAGATGCGATGGACGAAGAATCAAGGCCATCGAGAAGAATGACACATGGGAACTTACCTCACTTCCCAAGGAACATAAGGCGATAGGTGTCAAATGGGTGTACAAAACAAAGCAAAACGCCAAAGGAGAGATTGAAAGGCACAAGGCGAGGCTAGTTGCTAAAGGCTATAGTCAAAAGGCTGGAATTGACTATGATGAGGTATTTGCTCCTGTTGCTCGATTGGAGACTATCAGACTAATCATTTCTTTGGCAGCTCAAAACAAGTGGAAGATACAACAGATGGATGTAAAGTCCGCCTTCCTAAATGGAGTTCTTGAAGAGGAACTTTACATTCAGCAACCATCAGGCTATGAAGTCAAAGGGCATGAAGACAAGGTGTTGAAGTTGAAGAAGGCTCTTTACGGGCTAAAACAAGCACCAAGGGCATGGAATAGCCGAATCGACAAGTACTTCCAAGAGAATGGCTTCAACAAATGTCCCTACGAGCATGCTCTATATATCAAGATCAAAGATGAAGATATTTTGATCGTGCCTCTACGTGGACGATTTGATCTTCACTGGAAGCAACCCAAGCATGTTTAATGAATTCAAGGATGTGATGATGAAAGAATTCGAGATGACAGACATGGGGCTCATGGCGTACTACCTTGGCATTGAAGTTAAGCAACAAATGATGGAATTTTCATTTCACAGGAAAGCTATGCAAAGGAGATACTGAAGAAGTTCAAGATGGAGAACTGTAAGCCAATAAGCACACCGGCAGAATACGGGATCAAGATACCAAACATGAAGAAGGCGAAAGTGTAGATCCAACATTCTTCAAAAGTTTGGTAGGAAGTCTACGCTATCTAACTTGCACGAGACCCGATATTCTTCACGCAGTTGGATTGGTTAGTCGCTACATGGAATCCCCAACAACCACCCATTTTAAAGCCGCAAAGAGAATTCTTCGCTATCTGAAAGGTACAATTGACTTTGGCTTGTTCTATTCAGTTTCTAATGATTACAAGCTTGTTGGATATAGCGACAGTGATTGGGGTGGAGACATAGATAATCGAAGGAGCACTACTGGATTCGTATTTTTCATGGAGATATTGCATTCACATGGATGTCAAAGAAACAACCGATTGTCACATTATCTACTTGTGAAGCGGAATATGTTGCTGCTACCTCATGTGTTTGTCATGCAATTTGGCTTAGAAATCTATTGAAGGAGATTGGTTTGATACAAGAAGAGCCTACCAAGGTTTGTGTCGACAACAAGTCAGCCATTGCCTTAGCGAAGAATCCAGTATTCCATGATCGAAGCAAGCACATTGATATTCGCTACCACTATATAAGGGAGTGTGTTGCAAGAAAAGATGTGGAAGTTGAATATGTGAAGTCACAAGATCAAGTTGCTGATATTTTTACCAAGCCACTGACCAGCGAAGACTTCTTAAGATTAAGGAACCTACTAGGGGTCACGAGATCAAGTTTAAGGGAGGGTGTTGGATCATAAACTTGATCCATTATGGGAGCCTAAACCCAAACCCAAACTAAATTGATGTCATTACTTACATCATTTAATTAAAGATGTCATTGCTTACATCATTTAATTAATGATGTCATTGCTTACATCAATTTAGTTAGGTGAGAGTTAGATATTTGTTGAATTTGTAATGGTTTAAATTAGTTTATTTGTGTGGTGTAGGATTGTTCTTGAGTAGTATAAATACCCCTTCCCATTTTAGTTTTAAGCATCAAGAAAAATTAAGAGCTTCTAAGTGAGTGAAGAAGCAAAGTCTTATAAGAGTGAGTTGTAGTTCTTGTTTTTGAGTGAGAGTACTCTTGTAATATTTGTTTGAGTTTCAATAAAAGTTGTTTGTGTGAGCGTTTTATTTCCAACACTGCTCTGGTACTAACAAGAAACAGAAATAGTAGAGAGAGAGAGAGAGAGGAAAATGTAACAGTAGATGGAGATATAAACCTTCTTTAACCATATAGAGATCACCAGAAATTCCTCAATTAGCTTTAACTGAAACGTCCAACTTGGAAAAAGGAAAGGAATTTTAAAAACACACTAGCTTTAAGGCCTTTGCAAATTCAATTAGACCTCATGTGGCTTGGCGGCTTGAGAGAGAGAGAGAGAGAAAATATAGCAAAAGGAATATACATACTCCATATACAAAAGAAAAATACTACCAGTTGTCTGCATTTTCCTTCTTCTCTAAAGTTTAAGGTCTCCCATGCCTTTGTTTTTAGAACGCTTAACTACTAAAGCAAAAAGAGAAGAAACGGCCTTCACAGATGAGGCACACATTCAAAAGCATGGCTACCCTGTACTTAAATATACACCCTTTTTTACCTCAAGTAATTAAAAAAAACCCAACAAAGCTTATTTGATATATAGACGTTTTGTCCCAGATAATATCCAAATTAAATGTATTGGCTAAGTTTTTGAATGGTTTATATAAAGCTATGAACAGAGAAATGCTCCCATGCTATAAGATAAACAGAAAATACTAAAAACATTTCAAACGTGGCAGTAGAAGCAGTTTGAGTAATGAAGACGATATGATCCGGAGAAAAAATTACAGTTTCTCTTTGTTTGGATTTTTGCCATGTATATAACAGATTGTAGAGTCTATGATGTGAAAAAGGGTTAAAAAACAAATGAACTCACATGGGTTTCGACAGCTGATCATGATTCTTTTGCCATGAATGTTGCAGAAAGAGAGAAGCAAAGAGGAGAGAAAAATTACGGGTTTGCTTGATATTCAAGGCAAATGAGCAGTATAGTCGATGGACCACCCTCCCCCCTTTCTTATTACACCCATACGTAATCATATGGATATTAAATAACTCATATATATATATATATATATATATACTGTAAATAAATAGATAAACTGTTTAAATAACTCATATGGATACTTAATTATCTTAGGCTTTTCGTTCATTTTAAAAAATAATTTAATTTTATAAATATATTTGACTGACAAAACATAGTTACATCATAAAATTTATATATATATATATATATATATATATATATATATATTTGGATAATTTGAATTTTATTACCCAAAGAAAGAACAATTACTTGTTACAAGTGAAACAAACTACTAAATAACACAATAATCACCAACCCCTACTAGTAACCTAAGTAACAAGCCTGCACAATCAACTCAACTAAGATAACCAAGGGAAAAAGAAAAACAACAAGCTACAAAATGAAATAACAAACTTCCAATGAATCAGCCACCCCTTAGGCTCTTCATACACATCTGCAGGTGAGTGATCAGATAGACCACAATATTTAGCAGCAACCAGCAAGTTAATCAATGCTCCATTCCACACAAAGCTGAAGGTTAACCCTATCAGCTTTGTTTATGTTACAACCATGCAACTTGGCATTAACAGTCCTCCTGATGCCTTCGAAAACTTCATCTAAGACCCGAGAGCAGCCTCTAAAAAGCCTAAGATTACGTTCCTCCCAGACAAAGTACAAGAGACTAATCCAAGCTAGATTCAAAATACAGACTAGCAAGGACTTCCCCTTGAAGTTAGCTGCTGCCCAAGCCAAGGCATCACTCCAACATAGCACCCTGCAGGGAATTCCACAAGCCTGCAGGACTTTATTCCAGATCCCTCTTACAAAATCACAGTCATTGAACATGTGATCTTTGCTTTTTAACCCATCATAACAGAGTTCACAACGCCCATCCAACTCCATTCTCATATGAATGAGTCTGTCCTTGGTTGGGAGCCTATTTAGAACAGTCATCCAAGCAACAATTGAAGTTATTGGATATGCAAAGTGAACCATATTAGATGTTCCTACCTTACCTTCTCCCTTTTGTCTCTCAATTTCTTCCACACCCAACTGCTTTTAACCATATTCCAGTCCACCACCCTACCAAACAGATCAGCAGCTACATTCCTGAGCTTAAGCAGTTTCCTCATAATCCAACTGAGCTGAGGCTTATAGCTAGCCTCCCAAAAAACAGCCCCCTTAAGGACATATTCTTTGACCCAGGCCACCCAGAGAGACCCAACATTTGCTAAAATGTTTCTGATCAATAGGAAGAAGCACACCTTGTTCTAGCAACCCAAACTCTTTAAACCCAAACCACCTTCAGACTTCAACCAACACATTTGCTACCAGCTAACTTTTACCCCCTAGCAGGTATGTTATCACCTTTCCAGAAGAATCTCTTACAGAGCCGCTCTACTTGTCTAATGACCTCACTAGGCAAAACCAACTGCCTGCACCAGTAATTGGAAATACTAAATAGGACATATTGAATAAGTTGTAGTCTGCCACCATAGTTCAATCTTAGTTTAGACCACATATTCAGTTTACTTCTAATCTTTTCAATCAAAGGAAGACAGTCCTTAACAGATAATTTCTTGGTGACTAATGGCATACCAAGGTACATAACAGGAAACTTGCCCAACTTAAACCAGTAGCCGCCGACACTCTGCTCAAGACATCCTCATGCATACCACAAGCAAACATTTCATATTTTCTAGCATTTAGCTACAATCCAGACATCTCATAAAAGACCCCAAGAACCCCACAACACTCAATATTGAGTCCTCAATACCATGGCATAAAACAAGTAAATCATCAGCAAAACTAAGATGAGTAAGAAAAATACGTTTGCATTTGGGATGAAACCGAATTAGACCATCCCTAGCATCAACATTTAACAAGTGGGATAACACAATCATAATAAGAACAAAAAGATAAGGGGACAATGGGTCACCCTGTCTAATTCCCCTCATCCCTTTAAAGTAGCCCACTAAACTCCCATTAAATGCCATAGAATACCTTGCACTAGTGACATAAGTAAAAAAACAATCCCTAAACATCTCAAGAAGCCCCCAGACAGCAAGAACTTTCATAAAAAAATCCCAACTAATAGAGCCTTCCTTAAATCAATTTTAAGGGCACACCTAGGGGAAAGAGATATGCGTGAATAACCCCTAACAATCTCATGTGCTAAAAGAGTATTATCTACAATACTACGCCTTTTAATGAAAGTAGACTGATTTGGCATAATCATGTCTGGGAAGAAGCAGGCCAACCGATTTACAATAATACCAGTAATGGTTTTATAAACAACCGAGCAGGAAAAGATAGGGCGAAAATCCCTAGACATACATGCATTGGGAGTCTTAGGCACCAAGGTAAGAAAGTAGGAAGTAGGGATCCTGACTGGAAAAATTCTCTAATGGCAGCTAAAAAATCCTCTTGCACAATAACCCAGGCCACCTTGAGAAAGTATGCAATATACCCATCGGGTACTGGGCTCTTCTCATTCCCTTGCCTGAATAGAGAATATTGTATTTCATCATTAGAAACCTCCCTAACTAGGAGAGCAGTAGAACCACAAGGTAGTTCATACCCAAACAAGCTCTTAAGAAGATCCATGACATAGCTTTGAACCTCAGCAACCTCAATACCAAGCAACTGAGTGTAAAACCTCACTATCTCAGAAGACATAGTCTCAAAAGTATCTAACCGAGAACCATCCTCAGCATAGAGCAATCTAATAGTATTCTTCTTTATTTTCCTCATCACAGCAGAGTGAAAGAATTTAGTATTTCTATCACCCTCCTTCAACCAGTGTACCTTGGCTTTCTGCTTGTAAAAAGAAGCTTCAGCCACCTCAAGGTCTTGAAGGTCTTGTTGGATAGTCTTCTCCTCATCAATGTAACAACCAGCTTGTGAAAGGTTTGCAAGCTGCACTTACTCAAGCTGGTCTCTTTTGACCTTAACCCTTCTGGAAATGTCATCAAAGTAACACCTATTGAACTTGTTGAAAACATTTTGATGTTGAAAACATTTTGATGTTTCGATATAACAAATTAAGTTAAATGAATTTTAAGATTTTACAAATGATTTTTTATATTCGAGTTAATTACTCGAATATCAAAATATTACTCCAAGTCTTTCAAGATCAATTTCAATCCTTACAAATGTGTAAAATTGTGTTTTATACTTAAAATATTTTTGAAACAATTTTCACAAAGTATTTCGAACCAAAACCGAGCCAAAAATTCAAATTTCAAAGAGATGTACCGATGCACTAGTCCATGCATCGATGCACTCTCAATTAAATTGAATTTTGAATGCATTAAGTGTACAGATGCACTCTCTATGCATCGATGCACTCTTGAACAAATAGAAACATCGAATGCATTCAATGCACCGATGCACAAGCCATGCATCGATGCACCCTGGCTATTTTAAAACATCGAATGTGTTTTATGCATCGTTGCACGCTCAGTGTACCGATGCACTAAGGGTCCAATGTTCGAAATATTTGAATTTTACACATAGTGTACCGATGCACTAGCCTTGTGCATCGATGCACACACGCTCCCAACTGATTTTATTAATTGTTTTCACACTTAAACGACTCCATTGACTTCACTAATCATCCCCAACGTTCAGAATCAATTGAAAGAGTATTTAAACAAGCTTAGAAGCCATTGATCAATAACAAGAAGAATCAAGAGAGAATCAAAGAGAAAGCATCAAATTCATTGTTTGAGCAATTCAAGCCTATTTTTCATTCAATATTCATTTTTGCTTTCAAGAACACTACTTGTACTCAATTGTATTCATTCTTGAGTGTTCTTTCTTTGTTCTAGAATTGTGTAAACATATTTGCCTTGTGAGGGTTTTCATTAAGTTTGCGAATTTGTAATATTCTCTTTGAGAGGGTGTGTGCTCAAGAATTTGGGGTATAATTCTTGAGGGAGTTGTAAGGTTACTCTTTGTCCTCAAAAGAAAGAATAAATTAGTGAATTTGTTGGAAAATCCTTAGTGTGGATAGCTAAGGTAGTGGACGTATACTTTGGTTGAGAAAGTCGAACCACTATAAATCGCTGTGCAAATATTTTCAATTTTCTGCAAAAGCTTCCATCGAAATTTTAATTGCCAATTCACCCCCTCCTGGCCATATTCGTCGATCGATTAACTCAACAGAACTCCTTAAGCCTCAACTTGAGTCTTCTTAGCTTAGCAAATAGGCAGAACATGGGAGAGCCAATCACTTTAAGCTGCCAAGATTCCCTGACAATACTCTTGAAATCCCCCATGATTAGCCCAACAGTTAAAAAACTTAAAAGGCTTAGGCCTGTCAGCCTGATTTTCCTTGAAAAAAGAAATCAAAGCAGGGCAGTGATCCGAAACCCCTTGTGCTTTGAATTCAACGAAAGAGTTTGGGAAGTCCTCAAGCCACCGAGTGTTAATTAGGACTCTGTCTAGTTTACGAGCCAGGTAGTTCCCTTCTTGTCTATTAGACCATGTGAATAAGGCCCCCGTAAAAGGGATGGTAAAAAGCACCAAAGATGACAAACATTTTCTGAAAGCCTCAATAAAAGTAGTGTCATAAGGTCCAAGTCTCTCAAAAAAAGAGCTTTCTTCAGCTTTAGTAAAGATGTTGAAGTCACTTCCTACTAACCAAGAGGACACCCCCACCATACTTCACACTTCATCTAACTGCATCCAGAGATGCAGCCTATCAGCTCCACTGTTACTACCATAAACAGTTGTTATAACACAGCTATGGCCATTAATCTCACCAACTATAGACAAGGATTGGTCAAAAACTTTCAAAACAATAAAATTAAGTCCCTTCCTCCAAAAAATCCACAATCTACCATTGTCATAAAACTCATTATTAGAGTGGCAATCCCAATCCAAAGAATAACAGTCAATCAGTCTACTCATATTGATAGTCCTCACTCGAGTCTCCATAAGGAAAATAATATCCACATTTAGCTTACCAAGCCTCGAAAACACTTGCATTTGCTTCAGGGGGTTATTGAACCCCCTGATATTCCAGAACCTTGCAATCATTGAGCAGGATTTACCTCCCCTCCAACAGCTCCCATAGCAGCTCTCACAGACTTATCTATGATATATTTCTTTTTATTCTTCATTTCATTTAAAAGGGCAGCAACACCCATAGAAGCCACACGGGGCTTCCTAGCACCTTCTAGACCAGCAGCTACCACTAACACCTCAAATCGATTAGAAGAGCCAGCTAGTTACTTTTTGTCTTTACCTTTCCCTTTAGTCTTCTTTTTTTGAGAAGAGACTTGCAGAGTATGAAAGTCCACTGCAGTAGGCAAAACAACATACCCTTCAACTGGAACCTCACTAATAGTCTTAGCTTCTTCCACCAAGTCCTCAACCAACTCCTCTACTTGGTAACTCACCCAACTTTCTAACTTTTCTCCAGTAGGTTGATTAGATTCCTGCAATGCCTCAATTCCACAAACTACAGTAACCTCAATGCACTTATCTTCCTCTTTCTTCCTCCAAACCTATACCACAGCAGGTTGAGGCTTAAGCACCACTGGACATATTTTCTCACTATGCCCAAAGGTATTGCATCTCAAGCAGCAAGCGGCATCCAAGGGACCACAACACGAATCGATACAGCTAGCCCATCTTGCAATATAACTTCAACAAATTTAGGGATCAAATCTCTCACCCTAATTTTAATACAAACCTTTGTATACTCTAACCTCATCTTAGACACAGTCACATAATCCATAGACAGAGGTACACCCAACGCACTGACAATATATCTTAACTCAGCTCATGAGTAAAGCTCCAATGGTACATTATAGAGTTGAATCCAAACAGGAATACGAGATAGATCAAAATCTAATCGCTTCATACTCGGTTCCCATTTTCTCAAAATTAAAGGCTTATTCTGAATATGCCACAACCCATTTTCTAAAACCCAGTCATGAGCATATTCAGAGCTAAAAGAGAAGACAAATAAGTTGGTACCAGCAAAACTGACATGTACACCCGAGCCCAGTAGAGCCGTCTTCCACAGAATGTCCACAATACGCTTCATGGAGGCGAACGGCTGAGTTGGCCCAAGAAATGGCCCTACCAAAGATAATTTCCACTCAGAAATGCCAGCCTCAAAGACCTTTAAAGGCGGCTGGACCGAAGGAACCAGAGACCCTTCTCGAACCATTGGAGGGAAATACTCCAAGGTCTATTCTGTAGCGCTCCCAAAGAGCTTCATCCAATCCATCAAACCAGCGTTCATCTTGAATAAAGAGTCGAGAAAGAACCAAGACGAGAGAAATTGATAAAAAAAAACTTCAAAAAACCGTCGAAATTGCACCAGAGAACTCAAATCTCATTAGCCCTACTAAAGTGCACCTAGAGAAAACCGTTACGTGCGCCCACTTCAAAAAATTAAATTTATATATTTTATTTTTAATAATATGTCATAATTTTATTTTTTGACTATTTTAATATTACGTTGTCAATAAAAAATTTTAAAACATATATTTTTTTATTTAAAACACATATATCTATTACAGATATATCATTTGGGGGGGAAAGAATTATCACCTTCATGTATATTTTACTAAATGCAATCGGTCACTACCTAAGTCAATTTTTTATAAAAAATTTATATTTAAAAGCAATTTTTTATAAAAAAAAATTACATTTAAATGCAATTGAAGGTTTACAATAAATCATTATAGTGACAATTTATATGCAAAATCGATGGCATGTGTGTTATATAGACACTACGATACTGCAAAATAATTATATATTGTTAAATATGAGTTATTTTTTAGAATAAAAATCGAATACCTTAAGTAAATTATAAAAATGGTGTCTATTTAAATTTTTTATCAACTATTAATAATGTACACATATTTTATAATATGTAGACATCATTGTTTAATTTTATTTTATTTTAATATTATTTTTATTATTAAAATTATAATATCCAAGATCCGATTAGGCATAAAATGCCACATTGGACTACCGAGGTAACCCATGATTTTCAAAATATGTACATATTTGTTTTTCTTTAACCATACTGAAAGATATCATAATTAAAACATAAATATTGTTATAAAAATTATTTTACACAATCGGAGCTTCGTGACACAATTTAAAATCAACAATACAAACACTGAGTTTAATAAACTGAAATATATAAGTAAGGTTTTTGAATACATATGCCCACTAAGTTACAATACAGTACTCAGAATGAGATGCTGAAAGTTCTGCTGCGACGATGCTCCATGTACTGCTCATGCTACTAACATGCCAACGGAAAACATCCGAAGGCTGAACTTACAAAGCCCAACAATATAATGGCTAATCTAGAGTGGCATAAGAATTTTATAAACCCAAGCATGCTGAAGACATGACTTTAAGCAGTAGGTACATGCTTGATCTAGATCAATTGCTACCTACTTAAGACTTTGTTGTTCTATCTTTGAGATAGGGGTCTGTAACCCTAATGTCTAAACCTGTTACGTATTATCTAAATGCGATACTGGCTCTACTGTGCAACATCTTAATGTCATGCTAACTATGTTGTGCATTATCTGAATGCAATATTGACTCTGTTGTGAGACTGAGGTAATCAATCATGGTGCGGCTGAGGGGTTGCATCTTGGAGCTCACGCACCCCTCTATCTTACCGTATACTAATATATGATACACAACAACATATAATAAGTTGTGGCATAAATCATGGTGCGGTTGAGGAGCTGCATCTCAGAGGTTACATACCCTTCTAGCCTGTCAATATATCTTCGGGTACACCAGGGTGAGCTCCGAAATCTGCTTCGGAAACGTACACCCACCAACTTACTCAGTCGAGTCTTGGGCATCTGACACCCAGCTGGCAAATGAAGTGTCGTAGAACTGACTGGGATATCCACTGACTGACAAACAAGACAATCACCCTACTACTAAAGTAACTCAGGTGTCCTGGTTGTTTCCCAAGTGTCACACAAAGGTTAGTTTTAAGTCACATTTATTTTTGGTTTGGCCGACTTTGGTCGCCTGCTAAAAAATTAAGTGTGTTTGGTTCTTTATGTTATCAATCTGTTTGTTTTAGTCCATTGGTCGTTAACTCCGGTTAATCTTCTAACATAAGTGTTATTTCCATCAGTCGTTAACTTCCATTAATCTTCTAACATAAGTATTACGTGACAAATAAAAAAATAATTTCACGTTTGGGTCTTCTTCTTAAGCTTATTCTTTTATATGGGCATTGGAAGCAGAATGATATTGGACAATTCGTTAACAAAAAATTATGTAGAACCTATGCTATCTTGGATGAAAAACACAACAACGTAGTTTAGCTTGGGTGCGTATTGGAAGTTCACATCAGCGAAGATTGAGTGATTGGTTAAACCAGAGAAACTTAAGAAGAAATCGTCACAAAAGATCTTTGAGTTACCATACTGATTTCTGCAACTTTTATGACTCAAAATGCGACCCCCATTTGCTTACTGTACCCGAACTCTCTGCACTCAAATTCAATGGCTGAAAACTCAATAGTTATATACTTAAACTAAAAAAACATAACTTAATGGTTAACCCTAACAAGAAGAAAAATACACCAATAAGTACAAAACAAAGGCAAAAGAGCATAACTATTACATAAAATGATAAAAGCCTCCATCGTTTCTTATATTACGTAGATATTTGCATCTATGACACCATAATAACGAGCATTACCAACACCGGACAAAATTTAGATCGCCATAAAACATTAATAGTGAAAAAGAAAAAGAATCCCAAGTTGCTCCATACTTCCATCTCCATGTGTCCGTCCATAGAAGCTAGCTAGTGGCCGTTAAAATTTATGAATTAGTATCGGTTGATAGGCTTTGTTTGGTCCAACACGGCCATCCTCTCCGTAACATTGACTAATGACTTGAGATTACATCGGATAAGAAACTCCACGAAGTAACAAGTTTCGTCCTGGGTGTTCCCTTCCAGCACGTACACGACGAATGATTCAATCACTATTTTCCCCCGCCTTCCTTCGATAACCTCCGGATGGACCGTTATGATTGAAGAATAATCCTGCTAAAAAAGTAAACAAAATACGTAATCTTTTTATATACCGAACAGGTCAAAACGGCAGAGGGACTAATACCGAATGGACGGATGTCATAAGAAATCAAATGAACCTAATTTTTGTATTAATGATTAAAGTCAGTGAGACTAAAAATAAATGAGACTATTCGTATAGTTTACCGAATAAATATAGTCCAAGTGGAAGAAAGACGCAGATTACATGGGGCCAAATTGTGAAATTTTAATCGGATGATGAAGCGACTAAATGATGAAGGCACCAACGATATGTTTTGCAAATCAGATAGGTTGCCATGATTGCCTCTTCTCTTTCTCTAATTTATTTATTACTATTATTATTGCAGTTACGTGTAATTTCATTGTACAGGGAAGGCGAAATCCCCATTTTTGTTTTGTTTTCAAATTTAATAAAAGAAAGAGATAATATAATTCAACTCGTAAGTTACGAGTGAGAGCAAACTTTGATTAGGTTTCTTTTTTTGTCCCAAAGGCCTGAATGAGAGAATCAGATTGCTGCTCTTCAAATTTCATAGACATAATCGCCTCAATTCTTTTTGTTAATACTACTTTCATATTTATCAAACGTGTTGTATACATACTGTGATTTTATGCGTTGTACCAAACCAAAGATTGTGTGCCAAATTCGGAGAATTCTGTATTTTGGGAGCATCTCTTTTATGTGGAAAAGACAGACTTTCATGTATGAGAATATCTCCTAGCTCTTATATAAAGAAAATGATTCTTAATCAAAGTCAACCATGTCCTCTTTTAACACCAAACCCTAAACAAAAACAATTATGGGTTTCAAAATATTATTATTAGTTTTTTAAGATATCTTTTGAACTGAATCTAGTAATTAGTTTTTAAGTTATTTAAGTTCAAATAAGAGTTTATGAAAATTTGAGTCAAATAAGTTGTTCAAAATTTTCTTTAAATTTAATTGTAATTATTTTAATTTAAATAACTTTTTTAATCATAATATATATATATATATATATATGGCCGACCCAATACATGTGCCAGCCCAGGACAACATGATTGAGGGGGGGGGGGTTCATAGCCATTCCATGCAGAATCACACAGGTCAAGGAGCTTCTTCATTAACAGAACCAGAGAGACAGAACCTAAGGGATGAGATTGAGAGATTTAAGAATGAAAAAGAGTCGCTTGCTTTAGAGTTAAAGAGGCATGAACAGACACGACAAGGATTTCAGATGCAAATGCAGCTTTTGAGGGAGCATTTACTGAATATGGAACAGCGGCAACAAAAAATGATGTCTTCCGTGGCTCAAGTAATTCCCTAATCGCTAGAGAAAATGCAAATTTCGCATTGTCGTCCAACATCGAGCCATTTGAACAATTAGAGTCATCTATGGTGTTTTGGGAGAATGTGGTTCATGATTTTGGTCAAACTAACGTTCGAGGAAATTCAAACCTTGAATTAGATGAATCAACAAGTTGTGCAGAAACGCCATCAATAATATCTTGCATTCGGCTTAATATTGATGCGCAACCTAAATCCCCCGGGATTGGCATGAACTCTGAGCCTGCCCCGGTTGTTACATTTGAGCCTATTACAGAAAAGGAACAACCTGCAAGAACTACTGAACCTCCAAGAGCTGGCGTTAATGATATGTTATGGGAACAATTTTTGACTGAAAATCCCGATTCAACTGAAACTCAGGAAGTCCAGTCAGAAAGAAAAGATTCCAATGCTAGAAAGAATGAAAGCAAATCTGGTGATCAGAGAAGATTTTGGTGGAATATGAATAATGTAAGTAACCTTGCAGTGCAGATGGGTCATCTAACTCTCGCTGAGGGAACTTGATATTGGTTGATTTTTTTATGGCTTTTGGTGCCTCGATATTCAGATGTATTAAATCTAGGTGTGATTGATTTGATGTGGAAATAAGTAGATAACTTATGTTTGAGTTCATCTTCTCAAGCATGTCATTGCGTTCTTACGTTCATTTGTTTTTAGGTGCTATACAACTATAGTGATTTACATGGCCTTTTTTATCTGCTTCAATATAGTTAAGATTCACATAATTTTTTGAGAAAACCGCTGATTGATTATAGTGTTTTTAGGTTTTGGTTTGTATTAGTATTGATATTTTTTTATTATAATTTCTATTACATTTTTATTTTAAAAAAATTATTTATGTTTTGTCTATTATACGGTACAAGTATAGGGGCATAAAATTATTATTTCGCCCAGGGCATTAAAACTCATTGGATCGGCCCTGTATATATACATACATTTATGTTATTTTTCACATGTGTAATTGAGATTTATAATATTATTTTATAAATTAAGTATTATCTAAAATTATAAAATATATTTATAATGTTATTTTTAAAAGATTACTTTTTTAGGATAAAGTATACATTGATGAGAGTATGAAAGATTCGATGAACTGACATGAAGACAAAATGTATACAAAATTATTATTGAATGATCGAATTGAATAAAATACAAAGTTGAAGGATTAAACTCAAAACGTAATAAATTTATTAATAAAAATATGAATCAGAGTTAACATGTATTCTATAGTTGTAGTAGAGCATGTGGTTCCAATTTAATCAATAATAGACTAAGTTGTAGTTGAATGAAGAATCGGAAAAAATGAAGAAAACATACAAAATCGAGATATTAAATTACAAAAAAAAAGTTATTTTCAAAGAGAGGAATTGAAGTTACATGAATATTTAGCACACGGATCACATTTAATAAAAAATTAAAATAAAAGATTAATAAAAAAACAGAAAATATATTATAAAATAATTAAATATAAGTTTTCAATTTGGTAAATTCAGAACTGGAATCAAAATCAAAATAAAAACCAAAACTTAATTTTAACCATATATATATATATTAATTTAAATCAAAATTTAAACCCTAAATACACGTCTAACACCCCCAAACAATTTTGCACAACGATGCAACAATTCAAATGAGGGTGCGGAGATTGGCCCAAATATAGTTAACTCACGTGCATGTGCCTTGGGCTTTGGAGTTTGAAAATTAGCACATATGGTTTATAGTATTTAGTGGGGTCCAACGAGAGCCAAAACACGTGATTAAAGATAGGGATGTAAGATCAGGTAATCGGTCAGGTTTCAGTTGGATTTTGACAGGTCGAGTAAAATCGGGTATAAGTCAATTCAGGTTGATTTGACACCAGATCCAGATCGGGTTCAGGTCAGGTCAAATCAATTCGGGTTATTTTCAGGTTGATTTGAAACCAGATCCAGATCGGGTTCAGGTCGGGTCATTTTCAATTCGGATCGATGTCAGTTCAAGTAAAAACAATTCAGGTCCGAAGCAGATAAAGACCAGGTTAATTCAGGTTCGGGTTGACTTCAGTCGGATCTCGTTCAGATCGGGTCACATCATTGACAGATAAAATTCAGGTCGGATGTTTATCGGATACGGATTGAGTTCAGGTCGGGTCGTTTTTATTTTTTTAGATTAATTATTTTGTCATATTTCGTGCTTGTTGAATTGGAAGTTGTAATTGTATATGATTTCAAGTAAAATAAGAGAAAAATAAATATTCATGGATCAATTTTGTAAAAATAAAATAAAATTAATGACAAAATTGAAGAAATGTAAAATTACAAATAAAATCTTAAAATATAAATTAAACAACACATAGGTAAGGGACTAAATCAAAATAAATTTAAAATGTGAGGTTTAAATTAATATAAAAGGACTAAATTAAACACATTTAAAAAATTATGGGTCAGTTACAAAAATATAAATAAATAACAACTAACAATGGAATATGCAAATATAAATTTAAGGACTAAATTGAATACATATAAAAGTGAAATACGTAAAATTGAAATAAATTAAAAAACACAAAAAGATTAAATCGAAATAAATGTAAAATGTGAAGAAATAATGAAAAATATAGTAAATTGCATTCATTTAAAAAATTAAAAAAATAATATATATATATATAATATAAATTTATATATAAACTATATTTATATTATAAACTATATAATTATTATAAGCTATATATAAATTATGTTTATGTGAACTATATATATAAACTATATGTGTATAAACTATAAAAAGTATATAGTTTATAAATTATAATTTATATTAAATATATATATATATATATATATATATATATATTATTCAAAGTGAGTGGTGAGAGAAAAATTTTTAAAAGAAAGATTTTTTTGTGTGAAAATTTTTAATTTTATTTGGAAATTTAGAGGGAAATTGAGAAATTTTGAGAATATAGGGAAATTGGGAATTTAGAGGGAAATTTAGAGAGAATAGAAAAATTTGGGAAGTTGCCGCCAATGATAGTTCCAACAAAATATTTTGGGTTAATTAGGCTCATGCTCCTCCAACAATCATCATTTTTCCACTTGTATTTGATTTTTGATTTCTTTCATTTTAGTCATGGTTTAATTGTAAATATCTTCTTGAATTTTCAATTCGATGCAATTTAATCATGTATACATTCTAATTACTTTTAATTATATATATATATATATATATATATAAACTATATATGTATAAAATATATAAAATATATAGTTTATAAATTATATAAATATATTATATATATGTATGTTAACTAATATAAGTAATCTATAGATTATATATATATAGAAACACTATGCATAAACTATATAAAGTAATAAAATATATAATTTATAGAAACCCTAAACCTTAAACTTTATACACTATATATGTATAGACAGCTGATAATTCATATATAGTTTATAATTTTATATAAACAATAGTTTATATAAATTATATATGTAACATTAACCTATAGTATATAAACAATAGTTAATATATGTAACCTATAGTATATGTATACGTGTAAACTATATATGTAACTTATAGTACATGTATGTATAAACTATGTATAGTATATATAAACTATATGTATAAAGTAAATTACTAAAACTATATAAAGTAATAAAATATATAGTTTATAGAAACCCTAAAACCCTAAACCCTAAATCATAAACATTAAAATATAAACCCTAAACCATAATTCATAAACCCTAGACCCTAAACATTATGCATAAACAATAGTTAATATATGTAACATATAGTATATGTATACATGTAAACTATATATGTAACTTATAGTACATGTAAGTATAAACTATGTATACTATATATAACCTATATATATATATATATAACCAATAGTATATGTATATATACAATCTATTTATATGTTATATAAACTATATATGTAACTTATAGTTTATAAACAATAGTTTATATTAGTGTACTATATAGTTTATACTTTATAACCTATAGTATATAATTTATAAACTATAGTTTATATTAATGTACTATATAGTTTATATTAATGTTAATTATCTTAACTATAATTTATATTAATATAGTCTATAGTTTATAAACTATACAATATTAATATTAATTATATTAACTATAGTTTATAAATTATACTATAGAATTTATAACATATAGTTTATATTAATATTAATTTTATAGACTATATTTTATATTAATATTAATTACAAATTATAAACTATATTATATTAATATAAGTTAATATTAATATTAATTAATATTAATATTAATTATAATATATAATTATTTTTATATTAATTATAATATATAATTATTTTAATATTAATTATAAATACTTTATTAATATAAATTATATAAGGCGGTGGCGCCAAATAACCCAATCAGAATTGTCATTTTCCTCCTATTTTTATTTTTCTTCTGCTCTTAATTGTTTCCTTATCTCCAAACAACCTATATAAGACGGTGACGCCAAATAACCAAATCAAAATTATTATTTCCCTCATATTTTTATTTTTCTTCTGCTATTAATTATTTTCCTCTCTCCAAATAACCCATCGCTCCAACGATTGATTTCCTCTCCCAAGAAAGAACCTTCTATTTTTCATTGTTTTCTCAGTGTTACAGTGAAGAACAAAGAAGATGACAGGTGGATCTAAATCCAATCCACCAAAGCCTAAGAAGAGAGTCGACGCTGCTTCAACCGACGCTCCTACAGCCTCTCTTGTCCGCGCCAAAGATGGAAGTGCTTTTGTCAAATGGTAATCTCATTCACCCTCAACCTAGGCTTTTGTTTCGATTTCCTTTCTGGGTTTTTGCATCATTTTGAAAATTTGAGTGACAAAGTTGTCTGTATCATGGCTGATTTGCATGGTTGGACTTTAGAAATGCTGAATCTTTATGGTTGTAAGATCAGCGATGCTAGTTTGGGTGCGATTGCAGATAACTGTCAATTGCTCAATGACCTTGATGTCTCCGGGTGTGCTGTCACTGATTCCGGAATTGCATCTCTGGCTCGTTCTAATCAGATCAATTTGCAGATCCTTTCTGTGTCTGGTTGCTCTAAGGTCTCCGACAGAAGCTTGCCTTCACTTGGAAAATTGGGTGAGACCCTAATCAGTTCAATCTGCAGATTCTAATCAGAAAATGGTATTTTTTTTCTTTTTTCTTTTGTAGAATGCAGAATCTGCTTCTTCATTACTCAGAAAAGTGCCTGCAATTCTCTTGGTAGTTTGGGGATCATTGTCATGAGGCAAGGATTAGTGGATAATAACTACTGATTGCTTGCTCTTTATTAATCTCGGATCTTTTTTCTAATCAGTGATTGTGCTTGCTCTTTATTAATCTCTCTTTCATTTTAAGTTGAAAAGTTCTTCAGCCTTTCAATTTCCATATTCTTCTCTCAGGTAAAAGATTCTATGCTCACGGAATCTGTCTTCTAGCTTCTTCGGATACATTCGGTGCCATGTTTGATGGTGGTTACCGGGTAAGACAATTCGAGTATATTTTTCCCGTCATCTTTTTTCCCTTTCTGCTACTTTACCATCCCTTGGACAGTATTTCGAAATCGAGGAGCACATTGCTATATAATATAATAAAATGCTTCAATAGAAGGATGATCGACATGAAAATTGTTTTGCAGGAGAGGGATGCCAAAGATGTTGAGATTCCAAATATCAGATGAGATGTTTTTGTCCTAATGATGAGGTATATATTTGAATGCTCACTTGTAAATGTGTAGTAAAATTGTGTTGGAAAGTCCTCACTTGTTTGCTGTTATGGTATTATGCTGCCAGGTATATATACACTGGAACAGTGACCGTTGAAATCGATCTTGCTCAAGAACTTCTTAGAGCTGCTGATCAGTATCTTCTTGACAATCTTAAGCGTCTTTGCGAATACACCATTGCTCTGGTGTGTATGTTTTACTGTGATATTTCTTCTACTGATCATATTACGGATTTACATGATTATCTGTTCTAATTATCCGTTTTTAAAGGATATTTATGAGGAGAACGTTATGCTGATGTATGAACTAGTCGAGGCCTTCAATGCTACCACACTACGTGAAGCTTGCCACTCTTCATGTTAGAGCAATTTGAAAGAAGTAATTTGAAAGAATAAGTGCCAAACCTTGGTATGTGATTCCCAAAACTGTACTTTGATTGTCGAAAAGTTGATGTTTCTAAGCCGTTTGATGCTGTGAACATGCAGGCGTAGCTGTTTGATTCATCGCATCATTCCAGATTTACAGGATTTCTTCATAAGTTCACTTGTAAAGTGTCATGACCCTATGAAGGAGCACATGTGAACTTTTAATTGATACCTCGCTGTCGATTAGGTTTAACCATCAATTTGTGAGGTCTTTTCTTGTGGATAAAACTGGTAGAGTCGGTGTTATATGTGTTTGTATATATAGGAATTGGTAGAACAGTGAGAATTCTTTGATCTAATTCTAATATTATGAAAGTTTTACAGCAAAAATTCTTGTCATTTACTTTTTTTACAGTATCACATGTGGTAGTATAGAAAGTGGGTATTAAAAGGTGTGTACTATCTGTTTTTCATCACTTCTCCAACTATAAATCATCCTTCAAATCTTTCACTTTTGTTCGTCTTCAATCTCTTGTTCCTTACAGTTTTCTATCTTACAAGATAAGCTAAAATCAAAATGAATTTGGGTTAGTCATTTAGTCTCCCAGTTTCATTCACATTGTTAAAGTTAGGTTATGGGTTGTGGGCCTTTTCTTTATAGTTTTTACTTTATTTTTCTAATTTAGAGGCTCAAGTTATTTTATATAATATTATTATTTTTATATAATTAAACTATATAATTTATATAAATTAAACTATATTAATTTTCCTTTGCATTATTAATAATGTTTTATCTAATTTACATTTAAATAATTTTATTAATTTTATATAATAGGTCTATTTATTAATATAATTATCATAATAAATATTTTATTATAACATTTAAAAAGTAATCATATTAATATTTTAATTACATCATAAGCTAAAAAACTTATAATTTTATTAAAATCTTATAATTTTATCCATGATAATATATAAGTCAGGTAAATATCAGATCAGATCTTTAACAAGTCAGATCATTTAGAGGTCAGGTTAAAAATAGGTCAGGTTGAAATAGGTCGGGTAATACCAGTTATTTACTAGGTTAATCTCGGGTTCGGGTTCATATCAGTCGAATGCAGTTCGGGTATCATATTTTCGGTTCAATTCAGGTTCAGGTTGTTCTCAGGTCGGGTTTGGATCTACAATTTTCAGGTCCAAATCGGGTTCAGGTCAACACCAGTTCCGACTCGAGTCGGTTTTGGATTGTCACAGTACAGGTCAAAAACAATTTTGACTCGTGTCGGTTTCAGTCAGTTTTGCAGGTCGGGTCAGCTTTTTATAGCCTAATTAAAGAGGTATACTCCAGCTCTCCACCCTCGTTAAAACATTCTCGATTACCCAGATTTAGGGTTTAGATTGATCATCCACAGCTTTTCGTTGAGTTAATTTGATTTAATAAATTAGGTTTATTTATCAAATTAATTCGATATGGAATTAAACAATAATAAAATTTTATTTTAATTAAAATTTATATTAGATTAATATAATAGTTCGATCCATGCAAAATTAGATAACAATAAGTAGATATTTGAATGAAATATTGTCTTAGTTAAATATTTATTTGATAAATTTTAGTAAAGATAACAATATTATGTAAATAAAACTATTTTTAATATATTTGCTCTTTAAAGAACCTTTTTGAACAGACATTTGCGCGTGAGATGAACCAATGTAGAGTTTTAATCAACCCAAACAACTTGTTGGATGCTAATTAATTTTGGTTAATACAAAAATTGTTTGCCATCCCTACAGTAACTTGCTACGTCTAGATGGAATTGAATCCACACGAATTGCTGATGTGGTCACCTTCCATGAAACCCGTGCCTTATGAGGCACGACTCCATGCTGTATTTTTCTTTTTATTAATTTGACAAATGACAAGTCGCGCTGCTCCTGTGAGATTGACCTGTATATGTGGTCTGAAATTGGGAAAAGGGCATGCCGACCTACGACAATGGAAAATGACCGTCACGTATCTCAACTTTATAAAAAAAACATCATTTAGGGAAATAGTCCTCCAAGTTACAGGATATCATATTATTAAATCATTTGACTATTAAAATTTATAAAATGATCTTATAACTATAGAATATTACTTTATTAAATTCCTAGACTATTAAAAATTATAAATTGGTCCTATGTCTATTCATTATATTCAAAACTAATCATTTCTATTAAAAAATTGACGATAGTGTAAGTTAGACGTTAACATGATGACTGAGATATGATAACTATTTGAGGTTATGAGATCAAATTTTATCATATCACAGTTAGCAAATTAACGTTCAACTCAAAATACCATAAATTTATTAATGAAAAAGGACGAGCTTGAAACATAGTGAATAGTCAAATGACAATTTCATAACTTTTAATAGTCGAATGACTCAAGAAATAAACATTTTGTAGTCGAAGGTTCATTTTATAACTTTAAATAGTTGAGAGACTTCATAAAGAAGTATCCTATAGTTGGGTGACTAATTGTGTACTTTACCCTTTAATTTAATAATAAAACTCCATAATTTATTATTTTATTGATTAATCTTAATCTCGTTAATCATGTTCAGGCAATAAATCTCATCCATTTATTTGGTAGTGTGAACCATGTTCACGCAATAATCTCATCTTTAATTAGGTTTAATTATGATACTCATTTTTAATTAGTCTTTAAACTTTAAAATATTCTACGTTAGTCTTTAAATTATAATATTCATTTTAAATTGATCCTTAAACTTTAAAACTTTCTATATCAATCCTTTTTGAGTAATTTGGGTGATTACAATGTAATATATGTTTGAAATACTCTCAACCTGTTGATAATAAACACTCATACACTCTTGTAGACGTCGTGTTCCAACCTGAGACCTCTATAGATAATTTATTTTTAATCTTCCTTTAATGCGCAATTAACTCTATTAATTTTTATAGGTTTTGAGAATTGAATATGTGACAAACAACATTTAATTTATTTTTGAAGATATTGAGATTTTAACGTGTGCCATTCTATAAAATATATTTTATTTTTAAAGGGTTTTATGAATAAAAAATTGGAGTTCTTTAATTTTTTTTTACCAGTAAATGGATTAAATTGATACAATCCCTATTAATAAGGGCAGATAGTGAATTTTGTAAAGAAAATATTGGCTTTATATGATTTCCCCCCTAATATAAGGACTAAATCCATCTATTTAATAATAGATGGATTAATTTAAACCAATCTCTATAAGAAAAGGACTAATTTGAAACATCTTCTATAATAACGAGATTACATTGATCTATTTAATAATAGATTGACTAAATAGATATAGTCGAATAATGGAGGAACTTGAGAGAGGTTGAAAAAAATAAAAGAATAGTTAATTAAGAAAAAGGGAAATGAAAGGAACGGAGTAATTTTGAAAATCTATTGAAATAAGCTTTGCCCAATAACAAATTAAGCTAAGGTAATGGTCATCCAATACGTAAACCAGAATCTAGATCGTCCTTCCCTCTGCTATATAAAGAGAAGAAGGCTCATCCAGAATTTCATTTTTAGTCAGCAGAATTTTCACTATAAATATGGATTTCTCTTGTTTGAAATATCCGTCATCTTCTTGTTCATTTGAATGGATTTCGTTATCGCTCCGTCGTCTTTCTCTTCTCTTTTGAATCATAATTACAATAAGAATAATATTTTTTATTGTTGTTATAATAATACATTTAATCAGAACAAGAATAAATCCCGCTTTTCAGTGCCATCGACTGCTGCTTTGACAAAGTTCAACACGGTTGCTTTTGGTTACGATTACCGGAGGAATCCCTGTTGTTTGAGGATTGCGTGTTCCAGACCTGGAGTCATGGATTCGTCTAAGCCTGACATTTCAAAGCCTAAGATCGTTACCGGTCCCGGCGGCTATGTTCTTGAAGATGTTCCTCACTTGTCGGATTATATTCCCGATCTTTCTGTATTCTTTTCTTAACCTCCTCCTACATATAATTATACGCATCTTTGCTTCCCCCACCCCACCCCTCTTTGATTCTATCGTTGCCGGTAAAAAATATTAAAAAGAAAATATAACTGTCTTTTGAAAAACTAATTTTCCCCGTCTTTTTGTCGGCAATGAATCTCAAAAAAAGTAAAAGAAAAAGAAAAAAAAGATTTAAATATTTTTCTATCACATCAAAATTGATTAAAAATGCGGTTTTTAAATTTTATGTTACCTTTTTCCTATGGCAGTGTTACCCCAACCCGTTGCAAGACAACCCGGCATACTCTGTTGTTAAGTAAGTACGGTTTATTGCTGCTTTATACAAAATCTGCTTGTTATAGTATTAATTGTCAGTTATGGTAAATTAGTACTGATTGGACCTGTTTAACCAGGCAATATTTTGTCCATGTAGATGACACCGTTCCTCAAAAGGTTAGGCGTCGTTACATGTAATACTCAAACTTGTGTCTTGGACTTTGTTTATTTTTATTTTAAATTCTATTTTTTGTTTATAGATTGTTGTTCACAAGGATAGTCCCAGAGGAATACATTTCCGACGAGCCGGACCACGTCAAAGGGTATGTGTTCAATGTTTAATGTTCTTTATGAATGAGATGAAACTGTGGATTGTATTTTTTACAGTGACGTGTTGGATGTCTGATAGGTGTATTTTGAGTCTGATGAAGTTCATGCCTGTATAGTGACTTGCGGCGGACTCTGCCCCGGACTCAACACTGTGATCAGAGAGATAGTATGCGGCTTGTACCACATGTATGGTGTGAAGAAAGTATCAGGGATAGATGTAAGTGATGAGCCTTACCAATAGTTTGTTGTCCTTGCCGCATGGGCTTGTGCATAGCCTACCATTTTCATTACGACCTTTCCCTTGATTAGAAGATGGTTTTGTAGGGAGGATACAGGGGATTTTATGCTAAAAATACAGTGCACTTGGATCCCAAGGCTGTTAATAATATCCATAAACGTGGTGGAACGATCCTTGGGACATCACGAGGTGGGCATGATACCTCGAAGATTGTTGACAGCATCCAGGATCGAGGCATTAATCAGGTATGCTTCTGATTGTTGCCAGTAAGTTGTTCAAGACGTGCCAATCTAACAGGCATGATGGTTTGTCAGGTTTACATTATTGGAGGAGATGGAACCCAGAGAGGTGCATCTGTTATATTTGAGGTGATTTCTTGAATACTCTGATTCATTTGCTATGTGAACTTGTGCATATGTAAAAAATGATTTGCACTTGACAGGAAATTAGGAAGCGTGGTCTCAAAGTTTCAGTTGCTGGAATTCCCAAAACCATTGACAATGACATCCCGGTAATCGTCTTGGATTGTTGCTGTGCAATATTACTTGAAACTTTGTTTACTTTTTCGAACATGACAGGTCATTGACAAGTCCTTTGGCTTTGACACTGCTGTTGAGGAGGCTCAACGTGCCATTAATGCTGCTCATGTTGAAGCTGACAGTATCGACAACGGTATTGGTGTTGTAAAGTTGATGGGTCGCTACAGTGGTAAATTTTTGTTTGAAATGCATTTCATCAAGAGAGGGTACATATGTCTTAATTAACTAGGAGATATGGCCAGGTTTTATTGCAATGAATGCCACTCTTGCTAGCAGAGATGTGGATTGCTGCTTGATACCAGAGTCGCCCTTTTATCTAGAAGGAGGTGGAGGACTTTTCGAGTACATCGAAAGACGGCTTAAAGAGAACGGGCATATGGTTATCGTGATAGCAGAGGGTGCTGGACAGGAGCTGCTTTCTGAGAGCATGACACAGAAAGATGCTTCAGGAAACAAGCTTCTCAAGGATGTTGGGCTATGGATATCACAGAGGATCAAGGTTTGGTTCAACTCTTTCATTCATTTGTGTTGTGATGCCAACTTTTGATGTTGTCGTTTTCAGGATTATTTTTCAAAGCAAAGGAAGATGCACATAAACCTCAAATATATAGGTTAGTGGAAGCAGAGGTGCATGTTTATGTAGCTAGTTAATGGCACAAGTAGTGAGCATTGAACTTTTTGTTTGCGGACAGATCCTACTTACATGATTCGTGCCATTCCTAGCAACGCATCGGATAATGTTTACTGCACACTTCTTGCTCAAAGCGCTGTTCATGGAGCCATGGCAGGATACACTGGTTTTACAAGCGGTCTTGTTAATGGCAGGCAGACATACATACCATTCAATGTGAGTGCGTTGCATGCTTTCATTTGTCCCGGTTTCATGGTTGACACTGAAGAGGGATTTTCTGCAGCGAATTATAGAGAAACAAAACAAGGTTGTGATTACGGATAGGATGTGGGCAAGGCTTCTGTCTTCAACAAATCAACCAACCTTTTGGAGCCCCAAAGTCTCCATTGCAGACAAAGGCAGTGAGGATGAGTTGTCGGACAATGGAATTTGTGGGCAAGAGGATCCTCGTTTCAACTGAGGTCGGTTCTTCCATTCCTCGTTTCAACTGGGCATTTCATGTTGAGTCATAATTTCTAGCTGATCCTTGTAATTGGTACGATGAAACAGGCCACAGTGGCAGGCAGGCGCGGCATTAGGCCAACACAAGGGACCTTGTGTTTTCATAAGTAGGAAATAAACGTATATAATAACTAATAATTGTTCCTTTACTTTGAATCCTAAATTACAAGTTGGGAAGTTTTTTTATTACATTGCAATTTTTTTATGAGTTACACAAGAATTGAATTCTTATTTTTGATGTCAACATAAAATCATTTACCCCTTGCTTAGTTGTATTATTGATATTTTAAATTTATTTTATAAAAATTTAATTAATATAATCATGTAAAATTTATTTTATAAAAAATTAATTAATATAATCATGTTAATTAATATAAGAATTGAATTCTTATTTTTGATGTCAACATAATATATGCTTAAAATCTTCTAGGAAGAACAATACTCTTTTTTACTATCGAGATTGATTAATAAATTTAATATTAAAGATCTGAAATGATTATATTAAAAAACATAAATTAAATCTATAAATTGATCACAAAAAGTAATAAATTCGGGTATGGTTGATCACACCATTGCTATTGCTCTTCCATCGATGGACCCATATTCTTTAACCAAAACTCCCACAACATGAGCATTTGTTGAAAGCTTTAGAAGCAGCAGGAAATGGAACTTCAAAGCCATTTGTTGCACAGAGGAAGCCGCTGCGTGCCAAGGTATTGGATGCTTCTCCACCTGTTCTCACAACTCATTTCTCAAGTGCTTTTGTATCCCATCCTTCTTTATCCCAATCAACATGTAATATTGATATTTTCTAGAACCTTTCTAAGTTATCCCTATCAGTGATCAAACCAATGATACACAACCCAATTTAACAAAACATACTGTACATATTAATGAAACATGAATACTGGCTTCTATTTGTACTAAAGATGTTACAAGAATTGACCCATGACTTCTTCAATCATAGCTACATTTATATAAGTTGCAGCGATCCACAAGAAAAATGAACAAGACATACAGAGCAGTTCACATATATACCAAAATATATTATCTAAAGTTTAAGGGTCAAATTGACATTTTATCTAAAGTTTATTCATTAAATTAATATCTTATCTAAACTTCAAAATTTAAATTAAAAATTAATCCCTTTTATTAACGTGCCATGTCATCAAACTAACGAGATTTAATATCTCAATAATCAAAATATCATAGATCAACGATCAAGATATTATTTTAAAAATTGGTGAGAAAAAAGGAACACATTTACCCTAAACAATATCTCAAATTGACTTTTGATTCTTAAAGAATTTTTCGCTAAAAATATGTGACTAATGTTTTCAACGTTACACTTTAAGTGTCTGGATTGTAAAGACTGTTAAATTTGACCGTTATCTGACACAAGTCACGCATATAAAAGTTTAAAAATTTATTTTTATTTTTTTAAAAAGCTTAATATTATAATTAAAAAACCCAAAATTTATTTATCCTGTCTCGATTGACCACCATTGTTCTGTGGTCGTCGTCACAGTTAACACCATCAGAATCGTCTCGCCATTGCAATCAAAACTCAGTCCTCCATCGACCATGAAATTGTGTCAATCGTCGTGAAAAGCTTCGCGAAGGGTTTCCATATTTCTAGGTTTTCCTTCGTTGTTTTCCAATGATTTCGACGATTCTAACTGTTCATACATTACACGACCTCCACCATTGGGTTTCTCGCCCTGCTCCGAACAAAACCCAACCAATGGGGTGATGGGAGGGAGAGGGACGATGCAGGCAATTTGATTTTTTTGATTTTTTTTCATTTTTTAAATATTATTTTTATTCTTAAAAAATAAAAAAACTAAAACATAGATAACTAAAAGTGTAACGGAGAAAACATTAAATACTTACTTTTAATAAAAAATCTTTAAACGTTAAAAGTTAATTTAAAGAATAATTTAGTCACTTGAAAGTGTATTAAGCAATTCAAAATTACTTAAAAAAAGTTAGGTAAAATGATTACAAATTTTGCTGAGAATTTATGACAATAAGTGCTTTGGTCTTCAATATGAAAATAAAAAAAGGAGGAACAATGATGTTGAAAATAGCTTCTAAGTCGAGCATTTAGCCGTCAACACATGGAACCAAGTTAATATTGCAGTCCGTTCTGCGTACAACATAATTGTGGTTTTTGTAATTTTCCCCCCATCCGAAAACTAAAAGAAGTCTATTTGGGTTAAAGCTTAAATTGTGCAATAATATTGATCAATAATAAGTTCATTTTTTATGAAAAATATTATGTTTATCCCAAATGAATTATAGGCTTTTAAATCATGTTTCTTTTTATTTAGGAGTTTTTTTTTTATTAAACACTTCAATTTCAATTTTTTAAGAAGAGCAAGTGATTAAATAATATATATTCAAGTGTTAGTACACTTCCCAAATTCAGTCATCGATTCCTTACTCATCATGCAGAGGAGAGAAAAATTCCCGACTCATTATTGCATGGAATAGCCAAAATAATTGGATCATACTAGTGGTTAACAGCCGGCCAAGAGTGAGCACATCTATAGCTTATTTGGGACTAAAACCAAAACATCTAATAATGTACGTTAAAATGCAAACCTTTATTTAGTTAACGAAATCTTTTTTATGTACATTTAGTTTAAAACAATTTATGCAAATACAAATTTAGAAGTCAAGATTCAATAATACAATATGTGTGTGTGTGGGGGGGGGGGGTTGTCTCTTTCAAGTTTTGCAACATGAGCAAAATCAGTTCTCTACCAGACACCTGCAAATCATATATATGAGAAAAATAAAACAAATATCCCATCACGGCATGTTATGGTTAACTCCATGATAAGAATAGAAGGCATTAATATCTATATGTAATTTCCCCCAAAATAAACTGAACTAGAATGAATTACCTTAAAGTGCCATCTCAGACTGCAGTGCGGCTAGTTCATCTTCCTCACTTGTGCGCTTTTGAGGAACATTACGAGCTGGTTGCCTGCCCGCAGGAGCCTGCACTGTAGCTGCAGGAGCAGTTGTTGCAGGCTGGAGAAGCTGTTCTTCCAACTCAGCTCCTTCAAGTTCTTCAAGTTCCGCTTCTAATTCATCCTAGACCATCAAAAGTTGAGACCTTTGGTAGATGTACAAAAATGCTATACGTGATATTCGTCAACAATAGATAATAGCAGGATAAAAAGGAAGAAAGAATGCATCAGAAAGTAATAACCTCGTCAAAATCGGCAGCAGCTCCAATGGGAGTTGACAATGCTTCCTGAATCTGTTTCATATTCTCGGTTTGTTCATTGATCTCATCCATTGTTTTGTCAACATCATCTATATTCCTGTAAAAAAACGTTGTATTTGGTAAAATCGTGAGAATTATAATTATTCACTGCATGTGCTTCATTAAGGTCAAAAAATAAGTGCTAATTTAGATCGTCTAAATTTGAAAGTCGCACACTTCAATAGTATGGTGATATGATAAGGCAACTGAACCAAATACAATGAAAAATATAAAACCCAAGGCTACGTTTGGAAGGGGTACTATTTCTTCCTCGTGTTTTTATATATGAATTACTAAGAAATGAACTTCACTTGGTAATATATATAGCCACTCCTATGACTTTAGTTTAGACAACGAGAAGGATCAAAAATTCCTTATTTTGAATAAGTATTGTTTTTTTACTTGAATTTTTACTCATATTTCTAATTTCAAGTTTAAATATGTACTATATTATGACAAATGTAATAATTAAGTTTTTTCGATTGATAAAACCCATGCAACCAAACATAACATAAAAGCAATTTTTTTTCTAACAGTAGAAATACATCTATCACATACGTTGCTTTCTGCATTGCTTTCATTGCCGCTGCTCCAGTTCTTAATGCATCTACAGTCTCCGTTGTGGCTTTAGCACCTTCTAACATTATCATCTGTAGAAGTAGACTTACAGTAATAATTATGGCCGCAAGAGGAACTGTAGCAAATTCAAAAAGCCTCTTACGACACAGTTAAAACGCTACAAATAATAAATTCAAGTTCACCTGATCATGAATACGAAGCTCGAAGTTTCCGAGCTGTTCTATTTGCTGTTCATATAGTCTTTTTCTCTTCAAACACTGTATAGCCGCTGCATACGAGTAGCATCAATAAGTACTAAGAGCAGACAATAGATTATGGCAATGTACATATGGTTTCAAATTAAGTAATCATTATAAAAATACATTGTTAAAATATTCAAATATTTTTTGACGAGGATAAGACTTCCCAATGTCATATTTGCAATGGCAGCACATTACAAATCAGAAATCCAGAATTAAACCTAAGCAGACTAATGTAATCTGCATCAAGGCATCAGTCAATGTCCGAAGAACATTAAGAACACAGTTATTAAGAAACCAAAAGACCACAGAGACAAGACACGGTAAAACATTTGAGCTTTTTTCTTCTCTTTTGTAGCATCTTCACACTAACGTGTTCTGTCCTTTCTTTTGGATATTGAAATAATCATAAACTACGCGGAAGGAGAATTATTTACTGGAAAAAACCCAGAAAATTTCTAATAATATAAGTACTAAAGAAATACGATTAATAATCATGAAACTCCAGCATAAGTAAGCTAGAAGCCCTCGCATGAGTCTGCAGCAAGATATTTATGCCCTTTAACAAATCAAGAAACCAAACATAAAAGCTAACATTATTCACAAAGTCAAAAGTCAGCCACATCCGTTGAAATTTGATATATATTTCTGCATATACATCGCAACTACACCTCTCTTGTTTTTCGCTTTGGTGAATTCCTTGACCTTTTCAACCTCTGCAGCAGCCTTCTTCAGAAGTACTTTTTCCTTTTTCTCTAGCATTTCAAGGGTCTACATGATGAAGATCAAAATAGGGTTCAGTCAGGCAAAATGTAAGAGAGAGACAAAGTATACTTTAATCAGTTGAAACGAATAAAGAGCCCAATTTGCACGGCATGGAACAACATTGATTAAATTTCTATAAAAAGATGAATCCCAATCATTATGTCAAATTTTAGTGAGATCAGCAAGGAATATGTACACAATTAAAAAAATACCCTTAAATACGATTATATTAATTTGTACTATAAGTGTAAGGAACAGACAAATTCCGTGTATTAATTTATTTTTATGTCCAGCAAACTACTACATATATAAGTACAACATTTATGATTAATTTTCAAATTTATAGATTTGTTGGACTCATGAGATTCATGTTTTCACACCGTTCAAATAAATGATCATACAGAATTTTAATACATAATATAATCATACAGAAACTTAATACATAATCTTATACATTATCACAATTTATATAACAAATGAAATCTAAATTCTATTCTTCATATTCATATTTCAAGACATAGCCCAAAATGCAAAATAGATCCAACGTAAATAACCGAATTGCAGATCAAAAAGCATAATCAAGAATATACCTCATGTAATTTATCTAGCGAGGTTAGAGCATTTGGTTCCTGTTTAGGTTTTCCTAAAAGCCGGTTAAACATGGTTAATTCCCCGCGATTAAACCCCCGATCTTCTGCTTAACAACAACCGCCAATGTGATCGGATCAAAAGAAACATAAGCAACCAGTTGAAAACAGAAGACGACGAACAAATCAATCGATTAAAAATAAACGCCGAGAAAAAGTCCAAAATTATCGCAAAATGGGAGAAAAGTTCTCACCTGTGGAATTGAGAGAGAGGGAAATATCTCTGGATTTCTTGAAGGAAGGAAGGAAGGGGGCGGGGGCGGGGGATTTTAACAGATTTCAACAGAAAGAAGAGAGTAATAAAGAAAAACAAAATATTGTTGTTTGGTTGATGTAAGTAATGGAAAAAATATATTTTCGGGACTGATAATAAATCTTTAAAATAGCATATATATATATATATATATATATATATATATATATATATATATATATTTGGATAATTATAATTTTATTACCCAAATAGAAATCGTTCATCATACAACTGTCATCCCAATTGGGAGTATTAACACATATTTACAAAAAGTTAGTTTATACTCTAATAATTACAAAGTCTAGAATTAACATAGTCTAGTCTATTAAAACCCTTATCATTGATTTTGATTCGAACAAGCTCTTTAATAGCCTTGAGAAGTTGGTTTGTTGTTCTTGTTCCTCTGTTGAAAATTCTTCTGTTTCTCTCCTCCCAAATGAAGTATATGAAAGCAGTCCAGGTGATCCTCATTACAGTAGAAAGAAGAGATTTGCCCTTCCATGTTTGAGCAGCCCATTGAAGCCTTGAATCCCAAGACCTGTGAGTATCTCTCATGCTAGATATATTCATAATAGAATTCCATAGTGAAGTAGCATAAATACAGTCAACAAACAAATGATTTCTAGATTCATGGTCCTCATTGCACAGAATACAAAGACTTTCAGACGCAATACCCATTCTAATAAGCCTATCTCGAGTAGGAAGACGATCCAGAATTGCTATCCATGAGATAATGCTTAGCTTTGGGATGTGAAGTGGAAACCAAATCACCTTTTGCCAAGAAACCTTGTTTTTATGAACTCTTATATTTTCCCATAATTCTTTTGTATTCGTGGCACCAACATTTAAAATTGAAAAGGCTTCATTTTTTATTTTCATTAGTTTTATGATGGTCCAGCTGTGGGAAGAATTAACATTAATGTCATTTAGATCATTATTTTTAATAACATAGCAGTGAATCCAAGCAACCCATAGTGAGCCCTCTCCAGCTATTATTTTCCGTATGAGTTGTAACGTGCAAGCTTTATTCCATGTATGAATGTTCTTCAACCCAATACCTCCTTTAGATTTGGGACAACAAAGTCTATCCCAACTAATCATAGCACCTTTAGCAGCTGTATCATTTACTTTCCAAAGAAAATGAGAGAAAAGTTATTCTAGACGTTTGATAACTTTCTGAGGTAGGATAAATTGCATATTCCAAAAGTTAACAACGCTGTATAGAACAGTTTTAATAAGCTCAAGACGACCAACATAACTTAAAAGTTTACCAGACCAATGATGAAGCCTATGTTTAATATTATCGTAGAGAGGTAGACAGTCTTTTTCAGTAAGCTTCTGAGTAACTAGAGGAACTCCAAGGTACCTAATAGGCAGGAAACCTTGTTTGAAGCTAGTGACAGATTTAATGGAGTCCAGGGTTCTATCCGGAATACCAGCCGCATAAAATTCTGTTTTATTAACATTGAGGTTCATACCAGATAAAACATAGAAATGGTTTAAAACACTTGTAACTCCAACAATAGATTCAAGGTTTCCTTTGCAAAAGATTAAGAGGTCATCAGCAAAAGACAAGTGAGTAATACCAAGTTTTTTGCACTTAGGATGGTATCCAAAAATACCTCTAGTGGCAGCAAGATTGAGAATTTTAGAGAGGATATTCATAGCTATCACAAAAAGGATTGGAGATAACGGGTCTCCTTGACTAATACCTCTCTGACCCTTGAAATACCCTATTAGACTGCCATTAAAAGAAATGGAATATCTAGCTTCTTTGAAGCAAGTTTCAATCTATTTTGCGAAAATGGGAGGTAGTCCTATGGCTCTAAGAATGGAGGAGATGAAATCCCAGTTTAGGGAATCAAAGGCTTTTTGTAAGTCAATTTTAAGGGCACATCTTAGTGAAATATTCTTTTTACCATAACCTTTGACTAATTCTTGTGCAAGGAGGGTGTTGTCAATGATAGATCCACCTTTCACGAAAGCGGTTTGATTAAGGGATATAAGGTCAGGCAACATCAAATTCATTCTTTTGACAAGGATTTTAGTAATAGTTTTGTAGACTACAGAACAACAAGAGATAGGTCGAAAGTCCCTAACTTTGCTAGGATTCTGGATTTTAGGAATCAAGGCAATGATGGTGGAATTAAAAGCAGGATGGATATTTGACTCTTGAAAGAAGTATTTGACAGCATCAACAAAATCATCCCCTATGACAGACCAGGAGTGTTTGAAAAAAAGAGGAGTGAAACCATCAGGGCCTGGGGCTTTGTCATTCCCTTGGTTAAATAAAGCTTCTTTGATTTCATCAATAGTAACATTTTTAATCAGATCAGTAATAACCTCAGTAGGCAGATGGATTTGAAGCAAGTTTCTCAAGGTAAAAGGGTCAGGAGGTTGAACTTTAGGATCAGTGTCACCTAATTGATAATGGAAGAATTCAATTATTTCATTAGCCATATCATCATAAGTCTCAAGCCTTTTACCCTCATTATTAATAAGAATCCTTATGGTGTCTCTTTTATTTTTAGAGGCTATGGTAGAATGAAAAAGTTTGGTGCATTTATCTCATTCTTTGATCCATTGGACTTTTGCTTTTTGTTTAAGGAATATATAGTCAGTTTCCTCTAAATCATTCATCTCCTTTTGAACATTCAATTCTTTATCTAAAGAATTGTTTCCATTAAGATTTGAAATCTGAATTTGTTCCAGTTCTTTCTTTTTAAGCCTTACCCTAGCAGAGATATCACTATAGTTATCCTTGTTAAGCTTCTGCAAGCAAGGTTTTAAGCATTTTAACTTGAGAAACAATTTAATCATAGGGTTTCCTTGGGAAGGTTGCTGCAAGGAATGGAGGACATGTTCAAGGAAATTATGGTGCTTAGACCAGAAATTGAAAAATTTAAAAGGCTTAGGCCTATTTATTTAAATCTCTTTATTTATCCAGGCAAGAGCCATACAGTGATCTGAAGGGCCTGAGGCTGTAAATTCTACAAAAGAATTCTGAAAAGAAGTAGCCCAGAGGGTGTTAATTAACACTCTATCTAGCTTCCTTGCAAGATACGTATCTTTTTGTTTATTGCTCCAAGTATAGGTAGGGTCAAAGAAAGGGTGATCATAAAGAGAAAGATCTTGAACCAATTCTTGAAAGTCAATCATTTTAGAGGATGAATATGGTTCGAGAATAAGAGAATCATAGCTTTCTTTATGGTGAAGATAGGTATTAAAGTCACCTCCCAGAATCCAAGGGAGAGACCCAAACCTAATATTAAGGTTTTTGAGGTGTTGCCAAAGAAATCTTCTAGAAGATCCACTGTTACTACTGTAGATAGCAGTGATAATAAAATGAGTGTTATTAAAAAGACATTTAGCAGTAATGCTTTGATCAGTAGAGTGGCGGAGAGAAATATCGATCCCTTTTTTTTTTCCAAAGAAGCCACATTCTACCATTAATAGCAGAATCATAGTTGGTGAGAACATTCCAACTCCCTAAAGTAGTATTGAAGATTTTCGCAGAATTTTCAGGTTTAACTCGAGTTTCCAACAGACAAAGAACATCAACTTTGAAGAGATTAGCACGGTTCAGAACATTTTTCTGTTTTTGAGGATTATTGAATCCCCTAATATTCCAAAAACAAATTATCATTGGAAAATTGAGGAGGATGAACCCTCTGAATTTCCTTCTGAGGTAAGTTTGACTTTTAGGATTTGTTCTTTCTTTTTTGACTTTAGCTCGTTGATTAATTTAGCAACTCCAGCAACAGCTGGCCTTGTTTTCTTTACTAGCAGCTCGTTTAATGAAGAGTTTTCTTCAACTGTTGAGAGAATTTCGAACCTATTTGCTGAGCCTCTTAAAGCTGATTTAGCTTTAATCTTTAAAGGCCTACCTCTTCATCTTTTAGATTTGAAGGAGTATCATTAGAATTGGTTGCAGATTCATGAATTTGTGTATTATCATAATTAACTAATTCTACACCAAGAGGAAGGGTTTGGAACTTATTCCCTTCATTCGAAATATTATGAAGATGATTAGAGGATTCGATATAAACAGGTTGATCCTTTAGGAAAGATTCTGGTTTTGTTATTGAATTGTTATCAGCAGAATTAACAGTTTCCTTTAAGGAGGAAGAGTCAGGCAGAGAGACCTTCAAGGATTCTAAAGTTTGATTTTTTGAATAACATTATCAATAAGAGGTGTCTTTTTTCTCTAGATTTTAAGTTGTGGAGGGGCAATATTTGTTTTGTTAATGCATTCTTTAACATAATGGCCAAATGTACTACATTTTCTGCATCTATAAGGGAACCAAGGAACTTCGACAAAGATTACGGAAGTTTTGCCATTTGCAAGAATAACTTCAACAGTTTCTGGTATGTCTTCCTTTGCTCCTATTTCGATACAAACCTTAGCATATTCTAGCCTAGTTTTCGATGCGGTAATTGAGTCCATTGTTACTGGGACTCCAAGAGCACTGGCTATGTAACTAAGGCCTTCTCTTGAGTATAGTTCTAAGGGAATGTTATATAAATGAATCCATAAAGGGGCAATCTGGAAAGATCAAAGTTCAATATTTGCATATTGGGTTCCCACTTTCGAAGGATTAAAGGTTTGTTGAGTATATGCCACGGGTCATTCTCAAGAACCCAATCCATAGCAACATCAAAATTGGAGGTAAAAATATAGAGATTTTTACCTGCGATGCTTACCTGCGCGCGAGCACCTGTCAAAGGCTGGTTCCAGAGTTTGTCGATGGTTCGTTGGAGGGAGATGAAATTCGGAGCAGCCCCTAAGAACTGACCCACCAGAGAATTTTTCCACTCAGCCGTACTAGCCTCTAGGACCTCAAGGGGAGGTTGAACGATTAGGGATTTATCGCTCGTATTTGGTGGAAAATAGTCGAGTTCATGTCCTGCTTGACACCCCGAATAATTTACGCCAGTCCATTGCTCGATGGATGAAGGAATGGAAAGTGCTAGACAAATGAATCACACTGGAAAACAGATTGAATCGTCGGCGACGGGACGAGAATCGTTGGGTCCGATAGACCTACTATCGTGCACCCGGAGAGAATCGTAGCGTGCGCCTCAACGATTAGTTTTTTTTAACTGGAAATTGATGTTATTTTCAATCTCACGCTGCTAGTTTTTTAAATAGCATATATATTTATCATGTGGATACAATCAAATTAAAAACTATGATTTAATTTATTTAATTTTAAAATTAACAATAACTTAAAACAATTTAAACTAAATATGATGGTCAATGATTAATTTATCTTATTTTAAAATTTTATTTATTATTAAATTAAGATGATTATAAAATAATATGGGGATTTTAAAGTTAACAATATAACCGTGACGTCACCGTTATGAAAGTGTAAATAGATTGTTGTTTCCGTCCGTCGACCTTATGAATTCACCTAAAGCAAAACAACCTCGCTACTGCTCCAGTGTTTGCAGTTAGCAACTCTTTTCCCTGCTCGACTGTCTGTTACGGTGTTCCCCATACAAAGGCCATTGGGTTTCATTCACTTCATCGTCTTCACACCCAAATCTCAAATCCACAATCGTTTCATTCTGATGGCTTGTCTCAAATTTATTTTACTGATTTTCACTCTCCATTCATTTATGCCAACACCCATCTCTTCAAACCCTTCACTAAGCAAAGAAGTCTTGCCTCGAATCCGACCCGACTTCCTTGAATTTGCCAAGAAACCAGAGATCATGGATTGGATGGTTGGTATTAAAAGAAAAATACACGAGAATCCTGAACTCGGTTATGAAGAGTTCCAGACTAGTAAGCTTATAAGAGCTGAGCTTGATCTGATGGGGATCCCTTACAAATACCCAATTGCTGTTACTGGTATTGTTGGCTATATTGGTACTGGAAAGCCACCTTTTGTCGCGCTTAGAGCAGATATGGATGCTCTTGCCATGGAGGTAGTTTGATTTAGTATTGTTGATTCTGGTCAATCGCATCACTTTCATCATGTAGCATATTTTTCTGTGGTTATGATCTTGTGAATTGTGATTAAGATAAAAAATACTAGTACCTTTTCTTTTCTTTTTGAATGATAAAGACTAAATGAGTGATTAATTATTCAGAGCTAGTTTTATACTATATTGATATGAAAGGGAATTGTTGGGTTTTGATGTTTCAGGAACTGGTAGAGTGGGAACACAACAGTAAGGTTCCTGGAAAGATGCATGCTTGTGGACATGATGCTCATGTTGCTATGCTTCTTGGTGCTGCAAAGATGCTTCAAGAACATCGAAATGATTTGCAGGTTCCTTGCAATTTTCTGCATGTTAATTGATGTAGCCTCTGTAAAATATTAGCTTCTTTAATATATTTTTAGGTATTCTTTTGTTAGCAATAAATGAGTAATCCAAGCATCAGCAGTTCTTTGTAAATGATAGTAATCCATGCATCATCAGTTCTTTGTTAATGATGCATTCTTAATCAGACTCTGGTTGCATGATTTGATACATCCGCTTTTCATGCTAAATTTTTGTTTTGTTTAATAGGGAACAGTTGTTCTTATCTTTCAACCGGCTGAAGAAGGAGGTGGGGGAGCCAAACAAATGTTGGATGCTGGAGATTTAGATGATGTTGATGCCATCTTTGCACTCCATGTATCTATCAGACACCCAATTGGTGTTGTGGCATCCCGTCCTGGCCCGCTTTTAGCTGCATCCAGTTTCTTTGAGGCTGTAATAAATGGAAAGGGGGGACATGCTGCTCTTCCTCAGCACACAGTAGACCCAATTTTAGCAGCCTCCAATGTGATTGTTAGTTTGCAACATCTAGTTTCACGCGAAGCTGATCCCTTGGTTCTCAGGTTATCTGTGTGTCCTTTGGTCATGGGCCCCAACAGTCAGTGTTAGCTTTATTTTTTATTTTTTGAAAAACAGTCGGTGTTAGCTGATGCATGGTCTGGTGTGGTGGAACTTTTGTTTCTTTTTTTCTTCTTTCCCCAAAGCAATTACATTTCGCTTATAAATTGCACTGTTAAATAGATTTCACTTCTGTTCAAAATTGTTGCAGATTTCATTTCTATTTCTTATTGTCATATGTTTTCTGCTGAAGATGTTTGTGTGAATTTGAGATACTTTCTTCGTGACATCAAGATGCATTTATATTTAACTAGCTTAAAGGAAACACAAACTTGTCGCAGGTTGTTAGCGTTGGAAAATTCCAAGGCGGTGGAGCCTTTAACGTCATTCCAGATTCTGTGACCATAGGTGGCACTTTTAGGGCATTTTCGAAAGAAAGCTTTGCTCAACTCAAACATAGGATTGAGGAGGTACTGTTGTTTCTTACATCCAATCTGTCTAACTTTGTTCTTGATAACAAGAACTGCTTGTTGGAAGCTTAAGATGATTCTACACCTTCTTTGTCATTTATCTTTTCCCCTTCTGCACTGGTGTTTTGGGCGGGTTCTCCATTTACTTCGTGTTGGAAAGTTGCAGGTTATTACAAAGCAAGCAAGTGTGCAGAGATGCAATGCAAAAGTGACCTTCGATGAAAAGTCCACTTACCCTGTGCTCTTCAACAACAAAGAGTTGCATGAACGTTTCAGACAGGTTGCAGGGGAAATGTTGGGTATTCAGAATGTTGTAGAAGCAGAAGTTGAGATGGGAGGAGAGGACTTTGCATTCTTTTCAGAGGCGATTCCTGAACTTTTTTTCTTTCTCGGAATGAATAATGAAACTCAGGGACCACCTCAACCGAGGATAGAAAAGCATTCCCCACACATAATAGACCATTGAACTCGTTTTTCTTGGAAAATAAACCTAAAATTTGTTTTAATAATTTGTTTAAATTTTTATTAAAATAATAAAATATTTTTTGGTGATCAAATTACATCCTAAACAAAGATTTGTTGTAACTCCTTTAAACTATATTTTTCAATTTTTAAAAGAAACTAAATCTTAATCAAAATGAATTCTAATTTTTTTTTCTTTTTTTCGAAACATTGTAACACTAACAAAATAACTTCTGTTTGAAGCTTAGCAGGTAGAATAATAAGATTTTATTATTTCAAGCTCAAACACAAACTCATCATCTAATTCTACACCTGCAAAACACTATACCTGCCAATCAAAACCCTGAATTTGTATTACCATTTCACTTTCACAACAAATCTCAGACCCGATTCCAACGAAAGTTCAAAGTTAACCTAGTTTAAGATTAAAGGACGACGTAATAAAAATATTATAAAAAAATATAGTGTTACCGATTAAATAATGATGAGATAATATTTTTCCATTTAAGCAAAAAAATGGTATTCGCATAATTTTTACATTTTAATTTTTAAATTTATCTCACTTAAAATATTTTATTACAATAATTAATAAATTACAACACTTATATTTACTTTTTTTTAATCATTTTATTGTATGATAACATTTATCTTTTTAACACTATGTTTAATTAATATGAGAGAGAAATCATGAAACCGGATTAGTTTTTTCCCCACCATAATGATGAGATAATTTATCTTAAAGATGAATAAAAAAGTCAAATTTGTGAAGAAAACATTGACAGTAGATAATGGTTTTGAGGAAAAGATTACATAACAAATTTGATGTTTTAACCGATTTCCCAGTTCACCGACCTCCTCCCCCATCCCATCGCAGTTCCTTTGTTCGTACTAGTATTTTCTGTTTATAAACACAATCCTTAAATTGAGAAAGCGCAGAGACAAATTGGGAGATGGGTGCAATGACTTGGCCTACACAGGATGAGGTACCGATTTCTCTTTCTTTTGGGGGGTATCAATCTGGGTTTTTTTTTTATTCATTCGCATTGATAAGATTTCATTTCTGATCATTGCTTTATCCTTCCATGCGATTTTATTGCTTTCCAAATAGAAGAGCAGGAGTAGATTCGGTTGCCTCTGCTTTTTTGATCAGTGAATCTGTTTTTCTTTTATTTTCACATTTACATTTACATTTATTTTGGATGAGAATTGGATTGCAGCTACAAGAAATTAGAAAGATAGTGTCTGGAATGTCTGGAAAAGGTACAGAGGACGTTCGGGTTGTTGTATCTCCTTATCGGATTTGTCCTCTGGGGGCTCATGTCGATCATCAGGTTGCTATGTTGCACCTGTATTTGCGTTGATCTCATGTAGAGTTGATTTCTCTTTTTGTTTACCACTCTTGGTTTCTAACGCTTGCAGGGTGGGATTGTTTCTGCTATGACAATTAATAAGGGAATACTATTGGGATTTGTACCTTCTGGTGACACTCAGGTGAGCTTAAGATGGCATTTTCACCTTATAGCTTTTGTAGAACGGGGAGCTGGTTTCTGGAAGTTTTGCCTTCTTTTATACCTTGATCATAACATTTCTGACATTTTTCTATCAACAAACGCATTCTCTCTATCACACACACAACACGCAAACGCATATGTCGGCCTAATGACTTTTTTCTAAGGCTTGAAGGGTATAAAAGAAAACCAACGATCAAGAATTCACGATTCAAAAATCACAACAGAACATGAAAAGAAATAATCTTTTCCTTATTCTTCTATCATCATATCTGTCATTTTATCATTAGATTGAACGGACTTTGGAATGCTTGGTGTAGGTTGCATTACGATCAGGTCAGTTTAAAGGAGAAGTTAGGTTCAGGTATGAGAATCTTCCTTCTCTTGTACCTTGCACTTCCATAATGTCCTTTAGTTTTTTTTTTTTAATTTATCTTTTATATCTTTAGTTCTGATAAAGATCTTTTTTTCATGTTCATTTTTCTACACAGCCATAAAATTGTAATTATTGATTAAAGCTGGAAATTATGTTTGTTACACAGCTCCGTTGCTAGCTGTTCTTTTAATAGGGTTGACTGTGCAATAGACCATTTTATGGAGTAGTCAAAATGGGCCATGAATTGTATTTATGATTATATTGAACTCGTCCCATAGTCAAATACAATCCAATTTGAATAGCTTAAATATCGCAAATGCTGAAGCTATCACAAATAATTGAGTACTTTCATTTTTCTCTCTCTCCCCCTCTCAGCTTTCACTTACCTATTGGTATTTGGTGGGGCTACTTCAACTATTATATATAGAAGAAAGAACCAAGTACATTGGAACTTCTGTGGCTGCTGTTAAAGATGAATCCATACATCGTGCAATCTAATTAGTGTGCTATATACAATTGTACAACCCTCTTAGTCCAAGAGCATTTACATCTGTTTGCTTCAAACAGGATTAGTTGCTGTCATAAATGACATTTTTCTACATGATTATACAAAATACTGCCCCATTTTTAACTTGAATGTTTTGGTGTCATGATATGATAGAGTTAATGAGACCCCAAAGCCAAGGCTGACCATTAGCAAAGGTGAAGAGATTAAAGTAGAGAATTCTTTTCCAACACCAGATGAATTTGGATGGGGCATATATGCTAGAGGAGCCTTGCATGCATTACAGAGTAGAGGGAATCATCTTGCTCAGGTAAGAGTTATTTCCCTGTATTTTTCATACAAAATAATGTTGAAAATATTTAATACCCCCAGAGTGAAAAAATGAAATCATTGGTCTACAATAACCTTTAAGAAGCTAAACCCTTTATTGAAGATAATGAGATGGAATCTGTTTTTAGCCTAGAAAAATATGCAAAATCTGATAATTAAAGATAATTACAGCCTAGTGTCTTCCTTTATAACTGAATTTTCTTTACAAGTTTATGCCACACGTGAGATTGAGAGAACTTTATTATTATTTGTATACAGTGTTAACCCCCTGATTCGATGGCCATGTCTATCTGGTTGCTGAGTATGCCATTGACATTTTACTGACTGTGAAAGCAAATATTTTATTTTAGTTTGTTTTCACTATTTTTTTAAATATATAACTTTTTAAAATTAAATCTACTCATATTTGCAGGGTATCATTGGCTACATCTGTGGATCTGAGGGTCTGGACAGTTCAGGCCTTAGCTCTTCCGCTGCTGTATGTTTATTTTTTTTATTCTGTTTGTTACAGCATATAGACAGCTTAGGTGATACTTGGTGGTAGAGGAAAGGAAGGAAAATCTCAAAATCACTTTTGAGATAAACCAGCACACTGCTATAAGCAAATCCATCCTAGAGCACATAACATGCTTTTTTATGCTACCCTTGGAAATAATAGACCGCTTTTGGACCAAATTGAAATTATAGTTTTTTTTTTATTTATAAGAATTTCAGGCCTCGTTAAAAACCCCCTTCTTGATTAATGGAGTTTATATGAACTCTTTAATCAGTGGAAGGGGGAAAAGAGTGCCTTAGGATTTTATTGAACCATAAAATTACATAAGGTACAACCATCATACACCCCACCAACCAAATAAACTTGAAACAACCATAAAACACCCAAAATATAAGAATAGAATAGGATCAGCCAATTCCTTCTTTAGCTAAGGCATCAGCCTCTAGATTGGCTGACCTATTAATCCATCTGACAACACCTTCTAAAACATTAAGCCTATGGACAATATCTTTAATCAAAAACTCATAAACATTAGGAACTAGATCCTCTTTCTTAATCCAGTCTACCGCAACTTTGCTGTCGCTTTCAATAATCAGACGACCCTTCCTCTCACATAAATTCGCATAGAACATTAGACCCTTTTGAATAGCTTTTAATTCCATAAAAGTTGGAGGGCCCGGACCAACAGTTTCCTTGAAAGAACTTAAAGTCAAACCCAATGAGTCCTTTAGAACACCTCCTATCCCACTCTTCTTCCAATCTCTTGTAGTAGCCGCATCAACATTTAACTTTACAAAACCTTGAGGAGGAGGAGACCAAGGAAATATAGATACAAGCCGATTAGGATAAAGAGAGCACAAATCCCCTAATGAAGGGTCTGAAATAAGAGAATCCTTAGGAATAGACACCTCTTTGTACTTAGCAAGGAACCAAGAAGCTAGTCTAAACCTTGCTAGGAAAAAATATTCAGCCAAATCTAGCTTTCCCCCTTCAAACACAATGAGATTCCTAACTTTCCTAGTAGTCCAAATAACTGCCCCAGGAATAAAAGACCAAATTGTAGAGGAAGACTTCAAATCAGCCCAAGCAAGTAGGAATTTTTTCGCATTAACATGCAAAACAGACTTAATCTTCTAGAAATTCAGAAATTTGTTCCAAATCATCCACACCACCAAACACGTGAAAAACAAGTGCGATGGAGACTCCACCTCCCTCTTACAAAGAGGGCACATAATGTCTACAATTCCTTGTATTCCCCTTTTAACAAGTTATGACCTAACAACCAGCTTCCCTAACACCACCTGCCACATAAAGGACTCCACTCTAGGTGGAATCTGGCCCCTCCAAATAATCTTCTTCCAGAAATATACCTCTTCCGAATCCGAAATAATGGCTGAGCAAATCTTAGTGCCAGATTTAACAGTATGTACCCCATCTCTAGTACCTTTCCAAATCACCCCATCACATAACTCCGTAGATAGAGAAACAGAGGAGATAGCATTCATCAAGTTAACCCACTGTTCTACTTCCCAGTCGTTTAAATTTATTCTAAACTGCACATCCCAACTCCAACCAGATGAGCTATAATTCCCAAATTCAACCAGTGTACCCATTCTGTTTGTGGAAATGGAGAACAATCGAGGGAAAATAATTAGAAGAGGAAAGTCCAACGCCCAATTATCCTGCCAGAACCTAATCAATCTGCCATCCCCAACTCGGAAAGAATACAAACTTCTAAACTTAGAGCCAATACTGTCTTCTTTAAAGTGATTCAAAACCACCGATCTCCAAATCCAAGATACTCTTTGTGGGACTTTGTTGTCAAACATTAACCAAGATGGATCCATATTGTATTTAGAACAAATGAATTCCCTCCAAACAGACCCCCTTTCATTAGCATACCTCCAATACCATTTTGCTAGAAGAGCTCTATTCAAGAAAACAAGGTTTCTAACACCTAAACCCCCCTCGAATTTTGACTTGCACACATTCGGCCAGTTAACCCAATGTATCTTATTTTTACCTACTCCCCCACCCCATAAGAAATTCGCCATAATGGAGTTGAGAGATTTAAGAACCACAACTGGTATCTTAAATAAAGATAAATAATACGTCGGGAGCGAACATAGAACCGACTTTATTAAAACCAACCTTCCTGCTAATGACAGAGAAGCAGCCTTCCACCCCGCTAATTTATTCATAAAATTATTCACCATCGGATTCCAAAGTGCTGTAGAGTTCCTAGTAGCACCAAAGGCAGTCCTAAATATTCAGAGGGAAAACTACCCACAGAACATCCGATAGAATTAGCCCACTGCTGAACTTCTTCCTCGTTCATATTAACACCAAACATTTTACTTTTCTTCAAGTTGAGTTGTAAACCAGAAATCACTTGAAACACTCTAAGCACCCTCTTCACATTTAAAATCTGCGTCTTAGATGCACCACAAAACATAATGAGATCATCCGCGAACTGTCCAGAAAACAGACCCTGTTCCACAGCCTTCACAATTAGTAGATTGAGAAGTTCTCCAATAAAATTAAACAACAGAGGTGATAGAGAGCACCCCTGTCTAAGACCTTTAGCCGTTGCAAATTCCTCAGAAGGAACTCCATTCACTAAAACAGAAACTGAAACTGTGGTTACACACTTTCTGATCCAACCCCTCCACCTGGAACCAAATCCCATTTTCTCCATTACTAGAAACAAAATGTCCCACTCCACCGAATCATACGCTTTCTTGAAATCTACCTTGAAAACACAACCTTTAAGACCATTTTCCCTCCAATAATCCACCCCTTCATTCGCAATTAAAGAACAGTCCAATATTTATCTCCATTGGGTGAAAGCAAATTGAGTACGACTAATTAAGTCTGAAATACAACTCCTCAACCTCCTCGATAGGCACTTAGATAGGATCTTATATAATCCACCAACTAAGCTAATAGGCCTATAATCATCAAGGTCACCACTGTTAGAGACCTTAGGAATAAGAGTAATAAAGGTATGGTTGATGCCATGATCCCAATCTTTCCCCGAATAGAAGTTGAAGAAGAACTTCATAATTTCTCCTTTAAGTGCATGCCAATATCTCTTAAAAAAACCCAAATTAAAACCATCCGGCCCCGGGGCTTTGTTGCTATTGCAAGACTTTAAGGTCTCCCATATTTCCTCTTCAGTAAATTCTTTCTCCAAAATTAAACTCTGCTGAATTGAAATTCTGGAAAAATTCAACTCGATTTCTTTCACTTCTAAGGTCGATTTGTCATTAAAAGCCTTAAAGAAGTGTTCTTTGACAGTGGCTTTTATAACCTTTGGGTCTTGAATAACATTACCCCTGCAAATAAGAGCATTCAACGCATTTCTTTTCCTCCTAACTGAAGCACATGTATGGAAGAATCTGATATTTCTATCCCCATCTTCTACCCATTTGGATCTAGAATTTTGGAACCAAATCTGCTCCTCTATCTTATGCAACTTCCATAATTCTGACCTTAACTCCTTTAACTCAGCAGCTTTCTCATCATAAGTACCATCTTGCTGCTGTTGAACCTCCACTTCTAATTTTTGAATATTCAATTCTATTTCTGAAATTAAAGCTCCAGGAAACTTTTCTCTCTTCCCTGCCCAATTTTTAATGGCAGTTTTGGTTTTTTTCAGAATTTTGAAAATTCCAGCATTCATCTGTATCTCTTTACATTCTTGAATTGAAGAACTGATCACATCCTCAAAACCTGCTTCATCCATCATATAGTTAAACAGTTTAAACAGCTTTTTCCCCCAATTAACACCTCCATTCTCAATTATTACTGCATTATGATCTGACAATGATCTTGGCAGCAAAGACTATGTTAAATCTGGAAAAGCTGCCAAGAATTGGCTATCAACCAAAAATCTATCCAGCCTTACATAGGTCGGTGAATCTTGGTTATTATACCAAGTAAACCTACCTCCACTCAATGACAAATCGATTAGACCTGTAGTAAGAAGAAAACAACTGAAAATCTCTAAAGAATTCCTGTTTTGGCCTCTACCAATATTCTCATCTTCTTGTAGATACACATTAAGGTCCCCTCCAACACAAATAGGCTCAGAATGTCCTCCAATGAACGTGCTTAATTCTTCAAAAAAACTCTCTTTTTCCTCCTCAACCGAAGAACCATACACATTAATGAATCTGCAACTGAAATTATTTGCCCGAAATCTCCCCGATATAGCAATGAATCTTCTGGATGTACACTGATTTTGCAACTCAAATACGTTATCATCCCAGAACAACAGTAAACCCCCTGACGAACCAACCGATGGTGACTCAATAACCCCTTTCAAATTATTTAACCCACTCCTCCTCAAAAAAGACCTTTGAATTTTCTCCAATTTCGTTTCCTGCAACCAAAGAAATTGAGGACAATATTTGGAAACTAGCCTCTGAACATCCCTTTTTTTCTCTAATCTACCCAATCCTCTAACATTCAATGTTATTATAGATATCTTTAACATCATCATAAAGAAATCAACCAACTAGTCCCCCCGCAAAATCCCCCTGCTTGTCCATCCTCAAGCCTTTTTCCAGACTAATAATCTTATCCAAAAAGGCTTGTTGTCCTTGTTTAAAGGAAATACCCAACAACTTACTTATCTCCCAAGTAACTAAAGCTTCATCCAATAAATCTGAAAAACCTGAAGAGGAAGCTGTTGAAATGCTCACTCTTTCTAAAGCTTCCCTTAACAAATGTCTTCTAGCTCTTCTGATAAAAAAACCCGATTCAAAGTTGTGATTATCACCCATTAACTGCAATCCTTCAACCACCCTTTCCACACTCATATCCCTCGAATTCGATCCATCATTCACATCCTCACAACCCTGAAACTCTGCATCCACTGACAAGCTATCCAGTTGATTTCCTTTGGAATTCATAATTTTCCAGTCACTGACGATTAAGATACTATCTTTCTCAGGCTTAAAATTCAAGATACTTCCCATCCAGTATTTTCTGCCCCTACACCTTTTGTAAACCCTTTTGTAACTTCTGCTTTTCCTTTTCTCTAACGGTACACTTTTGGTGCTTATCGAACTGTCAGACTTATAACACAATCTACCCTTAACTTTGCTTCTTGAATTATCAATGGTAGGCTCTATCACCCTTAATTCAGAATCCTTGGCTCGAAAACCATCCTGCTCAATTATCTCTGAATCTGACCTCCTCCCCACATCTTCACTGCTGTAACAACTTGACTTAGCCAAATCCTGATCTTGAACCATTTTCCCAAATTTATCAATTTTAATTTTTGGCCCAGCAGGAATAATCCTCATTACGTTAGGCCCAGCAAACTCATCTTCTTCTGATTGGGCTTCCGACCCAGCAACCGTCATTTTTTGAATCTCTCAATCCCAAACCTGCAAACTAACCCACTTTGACACTCCCTCCATACTGCACAACTGACTTTCCATTAATGTCTGATCTATTTTTTTAAATTCTTGGAAACCGATTATCTCCACCAACTCCACCAAGCCTGATAGCTGCGCCCTGTTCCATCCAACTGTCCACTCTCTGACAGTTTTCTTCTTCGTTCTCAAACATGAACGCTCCCAACTGTCCCTCATCGAAACTGACCACCGGAGGATTTGTGGAAAAGAAAATAGACTCATCATTCGCCGATCCAATCTTCATTGTTACTTTAAAAGATCTTCCATATGATCCAATAGTAATCTGATCTGGAACATCAAAAGGACTAGCCACCCTAATTAGCAATCTTGCCTTTGTAAGATCTTCCCTGTGTTTCGTGTCATCAAGAATATCTATAACCCTTCCTCATCTCCCTGCTAACCTTTCAAGGAAAGATTCATTCCAGCATAAAAGAGGTAACCCAAAAAACTCCACCAAGCAAAAAGCCAAAGGAACACCATCTTCGTTCAGTAATGGCTCTAAACGATCAAACCAAAATTGAAGATCTTCTTTCTTCTTCATCCAAGCATCTGACATTTCTTCAACTGACTTAAAGATTATTACACAAGAGTTCCAGACATACCCCCATCTAACAATCTGGACGTCATAGCCTTCATTAACTAAAGCATTATGAACTAACTCTAACTCAAATAAATTCTTGATAATCCCCGTCAATGATCTTTTAACCCAGCTCGAGCTCTCAGATGAAATGTGCATATGCATGATGTTTTTCCTGACTTTTTCCCTGTTTTCAGCATCGACGGACATATCTTTGACCTCCAGAACACTCCTCGACCTCCTGTTCGACATCAATGCATCTTTGTACGATCTGTCATCCCTCAAACTTCTAAGAACATCATCTGGCTCTTTTGGATTCGAAATATCAGCAGTGATCGGACAAGCTTCCTTCTTTAAATCCTTATTATTACGCTCTACCCATGCTCGGGATTCATTGTATCTTGTGACTCCAACCGTGATCCTTCTCCCATCTTTGATCGCTCCATTAAGATTTTCTACAGCCCTTCTCAAACCATCTCATTTCCAAACTGCACAAAAGCAAAAGTGGAAAATCTGTATTTTGGGTTTCTAGTTTCCTTAGGGATATAGACTCTCTGAACTGGACCATGAACTAAAAACATTTCCCTTAATGCACGTCTTGACACTCTCCGAATAAGATTATCCACAAACACCTTCCAAATCTCCTCGGAAAAAAAATTACTTTTCGCCTTTCTCTCACAACTTCTCTCTCCCTCTCTCTCATCTTTTCCCTTATTTGGAATGCTGTTTTGGTTGAGATCCACATTGAAATTATAGGTTTAATAAGTAGCCATTCCTCGTGGAACGGAAATTTCTACCTAGGAACTTTAGTTCTGAAAAACTTCTTCCATTTATGTTGTAAATATTCAAGAAGATTATTATGTGACTGTCATACAAGGGGAACCCTGGAATTGTGCAAGATGGAGAAAACTCTAAAGGATAAAGGAGGAAACAGGTGAATCACCCAGAAATGACAGCATTTACCAATCTGAAAATAGAAATGGATACAAGTTGTCATTGCATTTCTCCCATCTGAAAGTTACACAAATTTCTGATATATTGATTTTAGAGAAAATTCAACATTATAATAGATGTCTCTATCTTGCGAAGCATTAGAGAAGATGGAGTAGAGGAGATCCAAAATTGGCAGTGAAAGACAGTGAATCAACATTTTATTTTAATATAGTTTATCCTCAGAAAGAGTTGATCTGTCTTAGTGAAACCTAAGAGGTTTGTGAATTGGAACTTTTTAACCAAGCAAGAGATATAATGATCTTCACGTATTGCTTGACTTGGTAAAAAGTTTTAGGAAGAGAGATATATTGCATTTTCAATTCTTTTTTTTTTTCACTAAATAGGCCGAGGAAGTATATTCTTAAATATTTCTTAGGAAGTGATCTGCACTAGTGATTTGCTATAGTTAAGTTCGCATTTTTCTTGAAAACTCAGATGAAAATAAGTTGCAATTTTGTCAAGAATTCTCTTGTTTTTAAGCCAATCTGGGCATATTGTTAGGAAATTTCATCTTCATTGCATTCCATTTTAAAAGATGTAGTGAAGTTATCTTTTGACAGGTGGGCATAGCTTACCTGCTGGCTTTGGAAAGTGCAAATAGTTTAACTGTATCTCCCACGGAAAATATTGAGTATGACAGGTATTTTCATCACTGTTGAATTACTTAAGTCTGTATGCATGGTTTATTTAGTAGCGACCATTAAAATTATTTAAGACTGGGTTTATTGCTAACTTTGAAGCTTTACTTTTGAATGACTGAACGTTATGATATCTTATTCTCGTTCAGTTATTATTTCAAGGCAAATTAAGTGTTTCTTGCTTATTAGTATGCTTCAGGACCTAATTTATAAAAAAATAGTCATGTAGAATAAATAGGGCAAAGAGATAGGGAATAGAAATGAAAGAAAAAGCTTTGGATAGGTAATAAAATGGGTGGGAATAGAGGTACTAGGAGCAGAAAATCAGAGAGAAACAGGAGGAGGAAATATTGATACTCCATATCTTTAAATATGCGCATGAGCATATGGCTCCATGGTAGGTGCACTTAGTACCCGACTAAGAGTTGGGTTTGAATCTCCTTCCGTGGAGGTAAAAGAAAAAAACTCAAAATTACCAATGACTCGTCATTTAAATGCTACTAGAATCAGAATTAACAATGGCACTTATAAGTAGGGGTGAACGTACGATCGAGTCGAGTTAAAAAAATTTCGAGTTAAAAAAAATTTCGAGTTATTCGAGTTGACAAATCCTATTTTACAACTCGGACTTGATTTGAAATTTTTTCGAGTCTAGTCAAGTCGATTTTCCGAGTTTCTGTTTAAATTTAATTGTAAATATATATAATATTATAATATTATTTGATTCCAATTTAAGTGAGTTTCTATAACCATATATACAATACAAATATATATTTTTTTCATACGTGATATTCATATATCGTACAAAGTCCAAGGACTCAACTTAAACTTGAAAATAAATCCACTAATTACTAAAAAATTTCAAGTTATTCGTGTTGCATTTTTCAACTCGATTTGAATTTGAAATTTTTTCGAGTTGAGTTTATGAAATTGCAACTCGAAGTCAATTCGAGTCGAATCAAGTTGAAAATTTCGGTTGTTCGAGTTGAGTCGAGTTTTGCTCACCCCTACTTGTAAGCTAATAGAAAAAAGGAATGGTAATATAGCCCTAATGCCCTAGTACTTGGGAGATAAGAAAAAGAATACTTGATGTAAAATAGTATAGTTAGTATAAAAAAACCTAATTCTACAAAAATAGAGGTTAAACTCTTAAATTTTGCAGAACAGAAATTGAAACTTCATCTTTTAAAAAAATCAATTGCAAACAACTGATTTGCTGTTGCATCATTTTGTTTTCTATCCTATTTTTTGCTTGGAAGCTAGCATAAATTTGCATCATAGCAGATGGATATGAGAAACCACAAGGGATATGGCAATGTGGATTGTGCCTTGCATGTGATACTCATACAAAAGCACCCAAAATGCTCTTTATAGTAGTAGGTGAGTTAAAATAGACAAAAGGTTCCCCGTCTAGAAAAATATACTGAAAAAATGAATTCCAACCAGTGAAAGGGTTAAGGCAAGGGATAAGACTGTAGGGAACCATGACCTTTTTTTAGCATGAAAAATGGTAAAGTTCCTTCGTAATAGATTTCCCTGAGAAAACATGTACGAAGGTTTTGAATCAAACCATTCACATCCAAGACAGGAATGCTGAAGAAGTTATGGAATACAAGCCAGACGGGCTGGTTGGTCTGGCTGAACCAGGAATCCATGTCTTAGTGAGATTTATTCCATTCTATCCTTACATGTTAAACCTTTTCTAAATCTGATATTATGGAACATGCAGGGTGATCGAAAACGAGTATTTAGGTCTGAGAAATGGAATAATGGATCAATCGGCTATACTGCTTTCAAGCCATGGCTGTCTAACCTACGTGAACTGCAAAGTAAGTCAAACTTTTTGTACTAATTTCACTGAATAAACCTTTCACTCAATTAGGTGCCACAAGCTGAGTGATACACAGTTGGATAATTGACACAATACTCAATTAGGTGCCACAAGTTTAGTGATACTAAATAAGTTGGATAATTGACACAATACTCAAATTAAAGCATAGTAATTTTTTACTATGAGCTTTTAATATTTTTATTTAATTTTGTTTTTAAATGAATAGTTATTTTTTTGACGAAAAAAATGTGTAGAGGAAAAAAATTGAAGAAGAATAAGTTCATGTGTTTGACTAAAATCCACAAGTTTTAATAAAATCTTATTCCAATCAAACAGGAATTGTATTTAAAATGGCTTTATAATCAACAGTATTGTCATACATGCAAAATAAATTGACTAAAAGGTGTATTGTATTTAACAATTAACATAATAAGTTTTAAGTAAGGTCAGGGTTTGAACCCTGGCGTTTGCAAATGGAGCAAACTGGGTTGGGAGGATTGCCCTCGCCTCTTCAATACCCGATCTGGATTAGTTGATCAATAGATTAGATACCAGTGATTAATTCAAAAAAAACATAATAAGTTAAAAAGAGGTGCAAGAACTAAATTAATATCTTTATCAGAGCCTAACATTGTGTTACAAAAATGTCCACCCTTGGACCTTTCACCGATTGCTTGTGTGCAATGCCACGTTGCTTTGGTTGCCCAAACTTTGTCAGATGCTTTTCCCAAAGCCGTGTATGTTGACTCACTTTGACTGTTATTTTATTGAGATATGTAACCCCTTTTCTTTAATGTAATGTTGATCCAATCATGATTTTTCTGAAAAAGATATTTAATTCGTAATACAAAATGTTGATTCATTTAAACTTGTTTCACATGGCCTCTCATTACATGTAGACTAAAGAGCACAAGATTATACACCCTCCAAAGTTTCTAGATGATCACGAAGCTGAACCAAAGAAAGGCTACAAAATATTACTAGCATTTTCAGGACTTAGGCAAGCTTTGACCAGCAATCCTGGATACAATTCTCGAGTTGCAGAATGTCAAGAAGCTGCCAAAGTTCTTCTGTAGTATGATCTCATTCCCTCTAATTTAGAACACTGGACAATTGTCATTTATGATTTAATTTTTAAAATGCAGATATCGTCACTAGTGCACTTAGATTTTGAGGCAGTTAAATTCATGTTAACTTCTATAGATCCACTTTTTGATTTAATGCTTGTGGTTGTGGATGGAGAATATTTGAATTCTTTTCTTGATCATGTTGATTAGAGGAGTAAAAAGATGACATTTTATATTGCCCTTTTAGAAGTCCACCTTGTCATGAGTAGAATCATATCGATGTTCGATGCATGGCACTAACCCTCGTTTTCTTACAATGAGAGTCCACATCTTTTGTTGTCTTCTGGTTCTGCTTGTACCTTACAATGAGATATCATGACCTCTATAAAATTTTCAATAAAATGCAACATCTTGTCATATTTTTACTAAAAGTTTGTCCTGGTTTATCGTGATTCACCTTTTTTTCCTCTTTTTCTGTTATACGTTCAATAAACATAACTATCTGTTTCTGTTTTGTAGTGCTTCTGGAGATGATGAAACAGAGCCCATCCTATGCAATGGCTAGTATTTGACCCCATTGTCCCTGTGAATTTGAACTTCCTCTTAAGTTATTTATTTATTTATTTTTGTATTTGCACAATGAATTTAATTTCTTTCCTACCCTCGTTCCTAGCAGTTAAACCAGAAGCTTACGAAGCATACAAGGTATAAACATCAATATAGACTCTGATTTCAGAAGCTGAAAATTTCGCAGCATTTCTTTTTTTTAGTTGTTTTTATGCCATTATTATTAGCTGAATGTTATGTTTTGGATGTATTTTATTTAATTACCTGTCCTACTAGAATAGTAAACTTCCAAGTTACATACTTCAGTTTGCTAAATAAGATTTATATATTCTCAGATTTAAATATTAGGTATACTCATGAATGCAAGTATGGTATGCATTCATTCATGGGTATTCTACTAATAATGAAAATAACATGACCTCGTAAATCTGAGCGTCCAGTCACCACATACTAGTATATGAGATTATTAACTTCGATTGCATGAAAAATAAATTAATATTTATGCACCCATGAAAGAATAAACCTAGCTAAAACAACTTCATGTATGATACGTGCCCTCCATATCTCAAACATAAGATCTCTACACCATTCCACCTAAGCTAAGCATGGAATGCAGTAGATAGGCTATGTTTGATGTATATAACCTGTGCAACTAGTTGTTGACTTCACATTCTCTGTTTTGTTCACAAGTTATGTTACTATTATCAGATGGCCTTTTCTTTTGCAGTTCAAACTGGAACCAAATCTAGCCGAAAGAGCAGAGCATTACTTTTCAGAGAACATGCGGGTTACTAAAGGTACAACTGTGTTATCACAATTCCTTGAATTTATCTTGGCAACATAACAATATGTAGATACCCATGTTCAATGGCTTATCAACTAATTAATGGTTATTCCAGGATTAGAGGCTTGGGCTTCAGGAGAATTGAGAGATTTTGGGGAACTAATGACAGCTTCTGGTCTAAGTTCAATTAAAAACTATGAATGTGGTACGACCTACCTTTTTCTGTTTCTTAGTTGCATTGCCATGCCTCTTAAATTCCAAAAGTTTTAACCAAGAAGAAACAAAAAACAATTAGATCTCCTACTGGAGCCTATTTAAATAAATGACTGTAATGTAATGGTTATGAAGGGTGCGAGCCACTGATTCAATTATACGAGGTCCTATTGAGGGCTCCGGGGGTATTTGGAGCTCGGTTCAGTGGAGCTGGATTCAGGGGTTGCTGTGTTGCACTGGTAGATGTGGATCGCGCAGCAGAAGCAGCGAACTTTGTGAAGGAAGAGTATCCTAAGCTTCAGCCAGTGCTGGCAAGCCAATTGAGCCATGGCTCGGATGTTTTGATTTGTGAAGCAGGTGGCTGCGCTCGTGTTATTGATTAACTTTCCTTCTTTTCTTATGTTGTTCTTCTATTCATTCACTTCAATGTTGTCTGACAAATTCCATGAACAAGTGTGTTGCAGAGTTTAAATAGGTTCTGAATTAGTCTAAATTTCAAAATACAAAACCATTTGAATTTTCCTTCATTAGATTCCAAAAATAGGGTAAATTATGTCTTCATCCTTCAATCTAATCTTGGTCCATTACCCAAGTTTGTTTTTACTAGTCTGCGGCTTTGAATTCATCAGGTTGGAATTAATGCAGTGCAATATCATTTACTTGCATGATTATTTTAATATAAATCATTCATGCAATATAATTTCTTCAAGAGGAAAAAAGAACCGTAAGATCACATGTCCATTTTCGTAAAATGTGAACATCTCACTGACACACAAAAATCAGCCAATATATTAAAATTAAAGCTGGATACAAGCAGCTTGCAAAAACCAGTTAATGGTTTCTGACATTTTCTTTTTGCTACCCAATCATCAACTTTGTCACATGAGAAAACACGAGATTTAAACAGCCAGAAAGGAGAGATAAAATGTCATCAGCAACAGCATTAGACTCCCTTTCAGATAAAATGTCTCATGTAGTTTTGCAAGCAGAGATCCCAACCGAGCAGCAAGAGGTGAATGTGCGAAAACAAATGCATTAGCTCCCTTTTTAATTAAAATTTTTATATACATGCTGCCCTGCCATTATTTTGCTTAAACTGGTGTCGGCATTATGATTTGCAGAGCAAAGAATGCAGTAGAACATGTATTGCGGGTTATTGTACAGTGGATGCCCTGGAGAGAGACCTTGCGACGGGCTTGATGCTTGCTGTATGAAGCACGACGCCTGTGTTCAAGCTAAGAACAGTATGTATGCTCTTGGTTTCACTTGAACAAATTTAGATCATTTATTTGATATGTATAACCGGGTGGGTGCAGATGACTATCTGAGTCAACAGTGCAGCCAAAGCTTCCTAAACTGCATGACCAATTTCCAGAGAGGAGGAGGGAGGAGTTTCAAGGGAAACAAATGCCAAGTGGATGACGTCATTGAGGTAATCTCTGTCCTCATGGAGGCCGCTTTAGTCGCTGGAAGAGTTCTCCATAAACCATAGATTTAGCCTACCCTACCCTTGTTTTACATTTCATGGCAAAAGAACCATTTTTGCAATTCAGCATAACTAATTCATCCATGTCTGCATGAGTAGTGTTATCCTTCAAGTATAAGCCAAATTTGGCTTTGAAAACCAATGTTGAAGTCATTCATTTTCTTTTGCTATGTGTCTGAGAAAACAAGGGTAAATGCCATGCAAACTGACTGAAAGAAGGCCTATGTGTTGTTTTTACAGAATGAACCACTTAGCTAGGGATTAATTCAATATGCACAGACACAAAGCATGCGTGCACTTGGATCCCAAGCCTAACCTGGGAACCAAAAGGAATAGAGAAAGAACCCATAGTATTCACCATAAGCATATTGTATTTTTTTTATTAATAAACTAAAAAAAATAATTAGACTTTGTCCAACCCATTATTAGTGACTAAAGAATATGACCCTAATTGTAAACAAAAAAAAAATAAAAGAATGGACCTTAATTATAAAGATTAAAAGAGTGGGGCCCTTGCTGTAAGATTAAAGGAGCGGGGCCTTGAGCGATTGCTCAGAGCACTCACTACTAAGGTTATTTGATTGGTTTAAGCGTTATTTTATTTTTGATTAATTTAAGTTGATTATAAGTGATAGTATTTGTTTTAGAGATTCTCAATCATTTAACAATAAGTATTCAAATTTCACGCGGTCGTCGGTGCTTAAAACTTAGACTTCTAGAGTTAACAATCATCTATTTAACCACTAAATAACTTAATTCGTGCAACATTATTTTATTTTTAATGCATTATTGTATAAAAAAGAAATAAACTAATGTCATTTCTTGAAAATTATATAATATTAACATATAGTTTCATTATTAATGTATAAACTTCTATATAACTTTGGATTAAATATAAATTTATAAAATAATTATATGATCAAACTTATGTGGTGAAAGAAAAAAAAATGAAAAAGTGTTATTAAAATAAATGACAATAATATTTTCCTTTTTAGTTGAATATGAAAAAATAAAATATAAAAAATAATATATTTGATTAAACTTGATATTAATTCAATTCGGATTTAAAGTTAATAAATATATTTGATGTTAACAGATATAAAAAATATCATTTTAAAATTTTATTGGATTCATACGACAATTTATTTGAAAAAGAATTCATAAACATCATTATAATATATTTGGTTAACCTGTAAAGTAAATTAATAAAGATTTCACATTAAAAGATATGAATAAATCAAACAACTTCGGTGGTTAAAAAATATTATTACTTTTTAAAATCTCGGGTTCACGTTCAATTGATTGAAAATCTTTGAATAAATACTACTTTATATTCACATTAGATTAATAAAAAAAAATTGTAATGCCTAGTTACTGGATTAGTAGTTCGGGTCAACTCCGAAACCAAAAGTTTGAGCCTAAAAACCCCTATAAGATAGTTGTACCAAGTTTATAGTTAGTGGGCTTTAATTTGGGCCCAAGAGTTTTAATAAGGGGTGATGAGTTTTGCATTAAATATGAGTTGAGGGACTAAAACTGTAAGTTTTCCCTTGATTGTTTTGAAAGCTGAAAACCACTCTTTAAATTATGTTTTTCACGTGAATCACTCCCTACTTAGCTCACCAAATACTATTCCCATCTTCTCATCTTTTTCTCTTCTTCATCCTTCGTAAAGGGTGAAATTCAAAGAAATTCAGGCCTAGTTGGATCAATCCAAAGTAAGATTATTAACCCTTATCCTTCTAGCTTCATTTTGAGCTCCATTTCACAAGCTTTTAAGCAGAACCAAAAATGGGTTTGGAGAGGTTTATGAGAATGAATTCTACTTATGTTTTGGGTGGATTTGGGTTATAGGAAGTTTATTTGGATTGTATCCAACCCCTAGATGGATTAGTAATCAATTTTCTCACTTTTGTTTAGTGAATGAGGTAGGAGAAAGCTCTCAAACTAGAGGAAAAGAAAAAAATTGAACTTTGGTCAATTAGGGAGAGTCCTAGCCATCAAAGAAGCAAAGTAATACATTCACAACTCTTCTATGCCATTAGTGAATCATTAGAAATGCAAGACAACATAATGGTTGAGATGTAAGCACGATGTGCATTACCATGGTAGTTTTCATGTTTAGAGTTTTAAACATGTTTAAAGCCCTATGTATGCTCCTTTGTAACTACATAAGACATTAATAATGATTGGGACCTCATTAAGGTCTTTGGGATTGAGAAATAGGTTTATTTCATGTTAAAACAATGCATTCTATAATTTGGGGTTTTCTTCATTTTTTGGGCAATGGTATCGATACCCATTCAAGAGTATTGATTCGGGGGTCACAGTCTCGAGACCCCCAGGTTTGGTATCGAGACCAAAATTCCAATAGTCATTTTAGTTTCGATACTTCCATAGAGTATCGAAACTATGTCATGGGAATCGATACTGAAGGGTCAATATCGATACCAATAGTCTATTTTGCGCAAGAAAGTTTTTAAGGGAATTAGACGCGAGATACCCCAACACTTCAGTATATCATCAAATAAGACTACAAGTGAGAACATTTATGATGTTTAATCACATTTAGAAACGATATTAATTAGGGTGACATAAAACTAGCATTGATTGATGCTTAGGAAACAATCGGGACACTCGAGTTCTTTTAGCAATATTATGATATCGAAGTATAGAATCAGTCCGGATATATCATTAGGTAGTGCGCGAGGCACTTTAAGCTGACTAGCTTGGGCGCAAGGTCCAACACTCGAGGAGTGCCCTAGTCAAGGGTTTTAACGATGCATGAATTCCGAGCATCATCCTCGGTAGACTAGAGGGGCGTGTGAGCTTCGAGATGCAGAACCCTCAGCCGCACCATGAAGTCTACCATAGAGTAGAGAGTGCAGTATACGAGTATACTCACTATTACAGTTTATCAATTAGTTTGAGCATGACATGAACCCTTTTAGTATAACTTAGTTGTTGGTGTAGCACTGGGCTAGTTAGCTTAGCATTTGAAATTTGTTTCCTTATACATGTTAGTCGAGGTGCAGTCCGAAGACCTTTTTGCCAACAGTGATCCAGATCAGACTAGTGCAGAGTACGTCTCGAGTTCATCTTTAGAGGACATGTATATTTGTAAATCATGTTTTGTATATTCTAGTCTTGACTTATTTTAAACAGTGGTATGTATGATTTGAATTATTATTTTTGGGAGCTCTTGATGTAAACTATTTTATTTAAAATGATTTATCTTATTAAGAACAATTTCAAATGATGGTTTAAATTGAGAAATTAAAGAAAGAAAGAAAAATTGATTAGTCACCCCGATAGTTTCGTATGACATTTTGATCGGTCGATTATATGTCGTACTGATGTAGGGTGTTACAAAAATATTAAGAGAGAGATTTTTGGTAAGTCAACGAAGCGTGATCTCGAAAACAAGTATTGTCTTTAAAAAGGATCGGAACATTCTTTATTCCATAACTATAAGAAGAAAATAAACAAAACAAGTGAAAATTAAAAGTGCGTCTATTCATCCCGAATGGAACACAATTGGAAATAATTAAACTATTTTTTTAAAGGGACTGCATGTTATTTTATCTTTTAACTTTTATATAATTTTTAAAAATGATTGGTAAATATTTGTACACATCCTGTCACATAATCTATAAGCCATTGATACATTAAATGAAACTAAAAAGATACTGCAGCAATATATAATGAAATCAAATTGGCAAATAAGTGAGCATTTTAATTGATTCGACTTGTCATGTGCATAGTCAGCATAAAGGACTCCCGTAAACCTCTATATATTATTTATATGTCTGCACGCAAACAGATATTTACGGCTATCGCACATCGCGAAGCCTTGTCTGGCTCATGTGCATAAACGACTGCTCTGCCCATATCTAAGCTTTATATCGCAATGCTGTTTAACTTAACCCAAACATCCCATGCTTTTCCATTTTCAATTTTGAAGGATTCTTGCTGTTTGGACTGACTTTATAAGCTAGAGACTAAATTAAGGCAGCAGCAAGGCGAGCGCCATGCAAAATAATGTCCAAGTACTTTCATCTGTAAAGCCGGACATTTTGTTCTGCGTTTCAGACTTGTTCAGTTATGTTTCCTTCCTCATCTGTCTAAACCACTCCTTTGGAATAATAAATCAGTAGATACTAGTTGTTAACCATCATCACCGGAAAGGATATGTACCATTTTCTTGCAGCTATTTTACCCGGCCCCTAATATGTTGCTATGATTTTAACATACGGGTCGGTGATTAGGTGGTGGAAAATTTTTACCCCGGCCGGCATCAACCATCGATCCATATGCCATGACACCCAGAGCATCAAACCTCACCAAAGTTGAAATCTACTCTGTTCCGGCATCCAGAGAACCCACTCCCAGGGTTTCAAGCTTTAACCAAAATGATTTCTATGCCATGTTTGCAAGCAAGGCTCCGTGCCCCAAATAGCTTCCAGGCCATGTTTTTTCCCTGCAAGGAGCGACACCAACAACTTCGAACTTGGATTGGATGAGGAGATGCTCAAGATTGCAAAGAGGAGGAGCATGAGCTGCGAGTTGTGTAACCGATGTCCACCGCCGAATCCCATATTCTCAGGGTCTAAGAAGAAGGGAAATGCCTAACAAGGAGCTTCATATGTTCTCCTGTATGAGAAGGGAATCCAAGGCATGCAGTTAATAGAGCACCCTCCACAGACTTTGACACTTGTAAAGCAGGCGGCAGCCCATCAACAGGAAAACGCTGCTTCAAGAGGCAATATTATTTAACCTCGATAACATATTCCTCCATCCATGGAGTAGCTAATTACATGTACATGTTGATTTGTACAGCAATGTAAGAGCTAATTGAAAATATGAGTCCGGCCTTTGTTTTCAACTCTAAATTTTTAATTTATATTTATATAACATAATTTTAATAAAATAAGCAATATATTAACATAATAATAATAATAATAATAATAAATTTTATTTATATAACAAAGTATTAATAATTTTGTGATTTAATGGTTGAAGGCTGTAATGTTAAAATTGAATAATAAAATCGAAATCTTTTAAATTGTAATGACCAAAATATAATTAAAAAGAAAAACAAGTGATGAAATTTATAATTACCCGTGTTATTACTTTTTTTTTTTTTGATAGACGTGTTATTGTTAATTTAATTTGGGCTTTGTGCTTTCTGTTTCCGAGGAGAAAGAATAGAGGGCACTGTGAAGCAGAAAACATGAAAAAGAAAAGTTATTCTGACCGTTGGATTGCTTGTGATCACCGGCTCTGATTGTTTTTCTTCTCTTAGATCCATCCCTCCTCCATTTTTCCCATCTCCTCGTTTGGTCGTAAGTTCATCTCCATCTCATCCAAACTTACCCCTAAATCTGTCGGCTTCGTTATGGATAGATCGTATTTTCGTTGATCGGGTCGGTCCTGCTATCTGTTTATCATCATGCATCAACTAAACTATTCTCTGATGTTTTCATGAAAGCAAGAGAAGTATGATGCATTTTATTTCTTTATTTTTTACTTTGTTCTTGGAGGGATGCCATCGAATGACGTCTGAACTCAGGCCTTTGCTTTTTTTTAATAGAAATTTTTAAGTTTGGATTTTGTTTTGGTTTTGATTTCTGTTGTTGAAATTTTGTTATTTCCAACGTTGTTCTAGATCTTGCATCCTCATACTGAGATTAAAATATGTGCTGAATTTTTTGTAGCTGTTTTCTCGCTAACCTGATTAAAATTATTGAAAAAAGATTATCTGATGATTTTTAATATTTTTTCTAATTTATTATTGATTTTCCAGCTTGATTCGTTTCATTGAGTATCGTTAATCTTTTTTTTTTAAATTAACTTATACATCTATTTATCTTGGATTTCAATTCTAACTGCTTGGTCTTTCAAATAATGTTGTAGGTCTCTTTAATTGGCTACCAAAACTTCATATTATTAGCTTCCACTGATAATCGGTGTTTTGCTTCACGAGGTCAGTCGAAGTTTATGATGTCAGTTAGACTGAAATGTGTAAATATATATTCAATGATTAGCCTATATATTTAAAGACATTATTCTTCTCATGTGAAAATATATATTCAATGTGAAAATAGTATTGATTCTTACCCCTTTCTGGAAGTTAAAAACATGGTGAAAACCATAAAATAGAACCTTTTTGATGATATTCTTCATAAAGCATGGCACAACAATATTATCCATTTATTATGTAGTATATAGCATGGAAAAGGCTTTCTTTCTTGCAGCTGTTGTTTTAGTTACTCCTATTTTAGGCTGCGAATATATCTTTTTATTTAAGTTGTAACATACATGCAACAGTTGAACGTAAGTGAAGGAAGATATGTAGTTACTTTTTTTTAACAAAAATGAACTCTTAATTTACCCTCTCTCTGAAGTAATCTAATTCAAAAGTTGAAATGAAGTTGACTTAGACTTTTGCTTACTGGAAAGTCGTTTATTTTTCCGATTGTGGTCAGTCTCAACATTAAGCAGAAATATTTTTTCCTATACAATTCAATATAATCTTTACGAGTTTTTGGTTTAAGGAAAAGCTAGCCACTGCAATAAGTTAACACGCACATTGCTGTAGATCAATAGTTTCAAAGCAACAACAAAGAACACTGTGCTAGCAGGTTTTGATTCTTATGTTCAAAACATGTAATGTTTTCTTCATATCTGAAAGAGCTTGTAATAGAAGCTGGTTTGGTTAAACACTTATTTTCTTCTTGATATAAATTTATAGCCTGTAGAAGTTAATGATGTTTTGGACATTTGATTAACTCAGTAATGTATTCTGTTCCCGTAATAGGCTGTTCAGATATTCAAATGCAGTCTCCTCCTGAAAAAGAATTTGTTATGCTGAAAAGGGAAGCTACCGAATTGGCTAGGTCAAGTTTTACAAGTCACATGGATAGTACTTTCCAAGAAGATGTAGATGCTGCTTCTTCTGCTTCATCATCTTCAGATGATGACTCTCAGGTGACACTCAATGAAGATGATCTATATAATGGGGATGCTTCTAAACAGTTAGTGCTCTATGATCCTGCTGTCAGTAGTACAGTTGGTTGCATGCCTCCTAGACCTATTCAGTGCCGACCTTCTGCAAGTCCAAGATTTTCTTCATCAAGACTATTGCCATCTGTTGGGGCTTTCACTGTCCAGTGTGCCAATTGTTTTAAATGGAGGCTTATACCAACAAAGGAAAAGTATGAAGAAATACGAGAACATATTTTAGAAAATCCCTTTGTTTGTGAAACAGCTCGTGAATGGCGGCCTGATGTCTCTTGTGATGACCCAGCGGATATCTCTCAAGATGGCAGCCGGCTTTGGGCTATTGATAAACCAAACATCGCTCTGCCTCCTCCAGGCTGGCAAAGGCTTCTACGAATAAGAGGTGAAGGAAGTACCAAATTCGCAGACATGTATGTGTACTTCTCTATTGAGGCAATCCTTGACCATTAATCTTTGATTTTTTAAGTCTATTTGTTTTCTCCTGTTATCTATTTTTCTTTTGATATTTTAATGTCTCTACTATCTACATGCATATGTGTGGTTTTGGCAGCCTCAGAATTCCTAGACTATTATGGGCTTTATTTCAATTGATTAATATTTGCTTGCTTAGTTTTTTTACATTATCATAAGCAACTCTTATTTGCTCTTAAACTGTAAACATTGCTTTTTTTTTCATTCTTTTTTCAAGCATTAAATAGTAACCTAATTGTTAACGTGGTCATGATTTGTGAGATGATCAATACATTTTTCTCCTGAAGAGTAAGCAATGAACCTAAACTTGGTTTTAGAATGGTCCGGTTTTAATTTGCTTTTCTGTGTATTTCAGCTACTATGAAGCACCAACGGGAAAGAGACTGCGGTCAATGGTGGAAGTGCAAAAGTACATGCTGTTTACTCGAGCTTTTGATTTTCTTAATCTTCTTTTTCCCCTTGGGTACAATTGACTACTGGATAAGTAGTCTGCAGTGACCATGACACCCATGCCTCTCCCAGCCCCTGAATTTTCTGTTGATAATTCTGTCACATTTTTTTCTGATTTACAGGTACTTGATTGAACATCCTGAGTATGCAACAGGAGTAAACTTGTCTCGATTTTCATTTCAGATTCCTAAGCCTTTACAGGAAGACTATGTGAGAAAGCGCCCTGCCCATCAGACAGCCTCACATGATAATGAAGGTATGATGAAGGCACTAATATGCTTTCTTTATGGACCGAATGTGGATGATTGTTTGAGAGATTTGATTTATCTAAGACTTTATTCTACGAAGTATGAATTTGTATATATTTATGCTATTATGGGTTATTTTTTCTTAATTTGTAATTTTCTACATACCTTTATTTTCTGGTTTGTTCCTAGATTTCCTCCGCTTCTATCTCTAATTTTCTAGTAATTTTCTGCTGTCTCTATTTTCCCCTCCTTGTTTGACGTTAGTAACAGACGGCAAAATTCTTTTTGTGTTAGAAATAAAGGGTTTGGATTAGCTTATTGTTTGTTCTAATTAGCTGAGTATTAGTTGGGAATTTGTTAATATACTTTTGGTTGTTATTGGGTTGTTAGGATATGGGCTATAAATACTAATATTTGTAAATGGGTTGAACTCAGTCTTTGGTAATCAAAATTAGTCATTTCCTATTATAAAAAAATATCAGAGAATTATCATCTTCAATCTCTTTGTTTTGTTGCAACCGTCTTCACTTCTTCACACACTCCGGCCAGCGGCCGTTCTTCGTTCCATACCATCAATGGCACCTTTTTCACATTTTGCAACCCATTTAGAGGAAGCACAACTTGGAAACTGCACTCACTTCATCATCCTCTTGCATAGACTGATCATGACTTTTGTTTTGGAAATATTTTTTGTTGGGGCTTTTCTCATTGTCATAAATACCATTCTACTCCATATTCTCTGTTACAGGATATGGAATGTTTTTGGTTGCTTCGGTACACCAGCCCTTCCCCATTTATATTTTGAAAATGGATTTTCTGTATTTCTACAGTATGTTCAATAAAATCTTATATTGTGCCCTTCTGTTCTTTTGTTTGGATTTGTACTGTACTTCATGATTTGCATTTCATGCTTTCTTTTCTGGAGTATTGATTGGATGCCTTGGTTTCCTTGTATGGCTTGGATTCTATTTTTCATATACCCTTTTCCACCAGAACCGATAACATGATTGCAAGTTTGTAAGACATTTAGCATTGTTTTGCTTCAATTGGATGATGGGAGCTGGTGCACAGATCAATTTATTCTTCGGCAAGGGGCTATTAATTTTTACACTGTCCTTGTTTACAAGTATTGGGGAGGTTGGGTACGCTTACCATGTCCGGGGTAGATTCATGCAAAACCCAAACTTATGCTTAGATTCTCTATCTCGTCCTTTTATCTGTTTCCAAGACATTCACCAGTTTGTTGATACTGTATCGCCTAAAACAATTATGATTGGCTAATAGAAGTCTTTGGTTTTATTCTACAGTGAATCCAGTAGTTTGGGATGGTCAGGATGACACAGAAATGCAGCAGGGGCGCCTTGCACTTCCACCTCCTGGTGCTGAGGCCTCTGTTCCCGATTCACCTAATCGGCCAGCAAAGCAGGCTAGGAGAACCCCATCAGAACAGATGTACCTAAGCAAGCATGGTAGCAAGGTAGAAAAGGCCAGTCCGTCAAGTAATAACAATTATGATCAATGAGACACGGACTATATTGGTTATTTTCCGACTATTTTGTTCCCTCCTTTAAAAGGCTCTAGAACGCTATGCATGAGTTAAAAGGTTGGATAGTAGCTTTTTGTTTTAGTAAGGAGTAATGGGTGTTCTAGAGCATGTTTTTCGGGAGATACGTTGGGACTGAACTAAAAATCATGACATTGTATTTGTATGAGACGCAAGAGGAACCTAGGCATACAAACTATACATGTATGAAGGGGCATTTTGATTATTCTTTTGGGCTGCAAGTTAAATGTGGATTTTCTTGCTTCTCTGTCGTCGTATAATCTATTCGAGGCTTAATGAAAAGTTTGAATTTTGTAGTGTAACTTTCTTCTATATATTCTAATTGTGCTCATGTATAACATAAGAGCCATTAATTTACATTAACTACCAGCCTTTCCTGATTTAAAGTTAGCGGGGGAATTAAAAGCATATGTGATTGAGGTGAAAGAGTGAATAAGAACATCGAATTATGAAGGTGGCAAGAATATGTAGAAGAAAGCATATTATTAACGGACTTGTAAGTTCTTGTTTCTATGTATATTTTTTTCAGTAATCTTATTTAATAATATTATTTATTTATGGATGTTTTAGTTTTAGTTTTTTTTTAAATTAATCAAAATTAGAGAAAATAAAATAAAATCTAAGATGTAGATTGATACGTATAAATCTATGGCTTATATTCATTTTGATGTAATAAGTTTTTTTGTTCCCATGATTCTCCTCGTAAAAATTTTCGTTAAAGTTGTCATCTATTTTCTATAAAATATTTTAAAATATCTTAAATTATTTAAAGAAATAATTAGACACCTCATTTCTATGAAAAGAAAACTGTATATCGAAAGAACTTAGTTATATTAATAATTAATTTAAGGGATTTAAATAAAAAAAAGATTTTTAGATGTGTACGTAGTATGGGTACAATGTGTAGACAGAGAAGGTATGCAAGAAACTGCAGGTGCAGGTGCAGGTGTATATATGTAGTATTAGTCCTAATGAAATCCAGTGATCGGGAAAACAAAACTAAAATGCTTTGAACACCGAATCTCAATATTTGTAACGATGTGGCCATGAAGGTAAAGTCCCCAGAAAATAGGGAAACCAAACATAAAGAGATTAGATTGCTCAAGTGTTGAACGAACTAAAAGAGACCACTTGTTGCGATGGTGGTGGGGAATTAAGTGCCATTCTTGGGCTTTAGTTGTTCAATTCTGGCAACAGCATCTTTGAAATCTAATCTCTTGCCCACATCTTCTTGGCAGCAACTCAATCCTATCTTCAACAGCTCTTGCATCAATTCCGCATCTCTGTCTTCTATTGTTCCCATCTGTTCGTCGAACACCTCCGTTTCTTGATTACCAACTACGGTCTTCACCCAATTCGCCATATCCTCTTGTTCGTCACCCTTCAAGTTTGCAGGGAAAACTCCCGTTAATATCTCTAGGATCAATATTCCCAAGGCCCATACGTCGCTCTTTCTTGAAATTTTCCCTTGTTGTACATATTCGGGCGACTTATAAGCCACCATCAATTTCTTGGCACTTTCTTGGTTGACTATGGGGATCAGACCGTAATCTGTGAGGAGAGGGTCGAAGGATTCGTTGAGGAGAACATTTGAAGATTTGAGGTGACCATGGGGTACAACCAAACTAGGTAACTCCTTGTGCAGGTATGCCAGGCCCTTGGCTACTCCTTTCACAATCTTCAATCGAGTTGTCCAATCCAACGCCGGCTGCCCTAAGGATGTTTGACCTGAAAAGGAAGCAAAGAATTGCTCATTCGTTTTCTGTCTACCTAATTATATACTATTAGGCTATAGACAAGGAAAAAGAAAACAAACCATGGAGATGAAGCGCCAAGCTCCTGTTTTTAACGAAATCGGAGACAAGGAGTTTCTCCTCCTTCCTATAGTAATAGGCGACGAGAGGAAGCAAGTTTACATGCATGAGTCTCCCTATCCTCCTCATATGCTCAAGGAACTCTTCTTTCCCAGCATTATTCATCAGTTTATACCTCTTCACCACCACCACCGGTCCAACGGATAGAGCAGCCTTAAATGATGACCCGAACGATCCACTTCCCAATACCTCAGCCGACGCTTTTAGCAAGTCAGGCAAATCAAACTTGTCTCTATCATCCCTCACGAAAGTAAGTTTAACAGTCGCCTCTGGGGCCTTCTTTCCATTCCTTGAGTCGCCTCTGGGGCCTACTTCCTTGTTGTACCCTTTTGCTCGCTCGTTTGCTGGTGGAGCCTCTACTGGTGATGGCTGCTCTCTGGATCGTTTCATCATGATCATTGCAAATATGCCCACTACTATCAACACCCCAGCGACGATCACAGTTAACCAAATTGGGGGATTCTTCGAGCTGGTGCTGGAGCCTGAGCTGGTGCTGGTGCTGGTGCTGGACCCATCGTTGGAAGCAGCAGGGGCGGACTCACACGCGTTTAGTGGTCCTCCGCAAACACCCTTATTGCCTGCAGTAATAACGGAACTGAGATCATAATATTTGACATCAAAACATATCTAATTTTATTATTTGTATCATATTAGAACATAAAGACCAAATATATTTATTCATGCAATTTCTAGCTATCTATTTCTCGTAATCTTGATCAATTAGATAGATATTGTCAGTAGTAGTAAAATATAAAATAAATTAATTATAGAATTAAAAGTCGATATAGATAACATATTAACAAAAAGATGAATGAGCGAGTCACCTTCAAACATCTTTTTGTCAATCTTACTAATGCTTGCTGGTATAGGACCCTCCAGTTGATTACTTGAGAGATCCAGCGTTTGCAGGTGGTTTTTAAAGTCTGGTATATTACCGGAAAAGTGGTTACGGTCAAGTTTAAGCTCTGTAAGTTTGGGCAAGGTGGCCAACGAAGCAGGAATTGCACCCGTAAACTGATTTTGTGAGAGATGCAACTTCTTCATCTGATTCAAATCATCAAAGGTATCGGGAGGAATTTCTCCAGAGAATTTATTGTTGGATAAATAAGCGGATCTCAATTCAGGGAGTTTGTTCAACTGCGGAATGGGGCCGCTGAAACTGTTGTTCATGACGCTGATGGTGGTGAAATCGGGCAGGGTTTTCAAAGAGTCGACGTCGATGGTGCCGGAGAGTCCCATGTTCTCGAGCTTGAGACCCCAAACGGCGCCCTTGTTGCAAAGGACGCCGACCCAGCCAGTGCACGGAGGGTAGTGATTGTTGTCCCAGCTTTGGAGAGCGTTGGCATTGAGTAGGGAGGATTTGAATTTGACAAGGGCTTGGGAGTCGGGCGATGCATATGCGTATGCATGAGAATGAAAAATAGAAAGGCAGGAGAGGAGGAGTGGAAGGTGAAAGGGCATGGCCATAGGCATTGCGTCAATGACGATGGGGGAACACGCACGGACGTGCGCGCCCTTCACCAGGGGAGCAGCAATTGGGGTGCTGAATATTAGAAAAATGGAGATGGATGCCCTGGAATTATGGAACACAGTCATTTTAAGTTGCCAAGAATAGGTTGTCAAGGTTAAAAAGCCTGCCTTGGGGCGTTGACCGCGTCTTCGTCTTCCTCTGCCACAACATATTTTAAGATTTTTCTTTTCTTTTTGAAGGACATCATCCATCTTTTTCTTAAATAAACTAACCTCCTCTACCTCCCTCATTTCCCAATGCTTTTGCTTTAATTTCAAGAATATAATATTAATTTTTTTTTGTTACTCTCTTTGTTTCAAATCTTTGCCCTGATTAATCGGATTAACACTCGTCGCATATCTGACTTTGGTGTAAGTATCCCATAGAGATTTTCCGCATACATAAAGATTCAAACATGAGACTTTACTTAAGCAAAATCAAGTTACTTATCACTTGAACCAACCTATATCGGTAATATAATATTAATATTAATTTTATATTTTAGTTAATTATTTAAATAAATAAATAAATAATTTTAAATAATTTTGTTAATTATGTTCTTATTTTTAAATAAAATGAGGAATCATTTAGTTTTAATTTAATATTTTTATAAGTTAAATAATAATTTTGGTATGTAATAATTCAATTCTTAATTTGATCTATTGGTAAAATATTTGAATATTTTTGTGAGATTCAAATCATAGATTTAAAAAAAAAATCTTTTATTTTATAGTGGTAGTTCAATGTAAGTTAAATTTCTATATTAGCAAATTAAAATCAATGATTTGTCTAGCTTAGATTGTTGAACACCTCTCTTTCCACCAAATTTGAATCATGGTAGATCTTCTTTAGGGAGATTTTCCTTAATTTTGTTTATAATAAGATGTTTTTAATTATTTGATTTTAGTTTTTTATTTTTATAAGTTTTTTTTTTGAAATAAGATGAGGTCTCATTAAAAAAAACCCTTCAAGGATTGGGAGGTGCGTTTTCAGTATATGTCGTGGAGTGGAAACCAAGTCGTAAATTCGTTAGCAAAATGTGTGATAAGTCCTCCAATATCTGTATTAAATTTGAAGAACGAGTTGGTGAAGTTACTGCATGAAGACTAACATGATGATTTAGCTGTATAATTAGACTATTTTCTTTTCTTACCCGAAAAACCCCCCTTAAAAAGAGTTCCCAAGTTTTATATTAAATCGCCAATAACAATACAAAGAAAAAAAAAAATGTAAAATATCGATTCCAACTGTCCAAAAATACCTATATTAGGCCAAAATACCTTCACAAAGCCCGAAGCAAAATAAAAAGGATATCAAGATAAATTCATGCAATACCCCTCACTTCAAACCAACTCATGGAAATATTACCAACACCTCATTCAACAAATTAGTTGGAATCCTGAAAGGTTCTTTAAACCTATAGCCCCCGAATCGCTTTCTATCATACCCCAATTTAGGGGTTAAATTTTATTGATTTAAGTAAATTTTTAGGGACTAAATTGTAAGTTTTAGACATTTATAACTCGGGCTGAAACTTTGGGAAGTGTGAGGACTTAACCCTAAATTTTCCCCTATCAGAAGCAAAATTCTCCAAATTAATTCCCAATACACCAACCCTAGCCACCTCCTTTCCATCGCGTTTCGCTTCGATCCGACCGTTGTTGTCGTGTCCTGACCCTACCATCGTGATCGGCGACCTTCCACGACCATAACCCCTCGTTTTCTTCATTGAGATAGGCCGCTAATTATCGTGAAAGAGTTGAAGAAGCACCCTCAAGAAACCTCCCCCGCCGCGTCAATTTTTGCTCGATTCCGACTGATCCGACGATTGTCTCGTCTCATCGCCATGACCAATATGTTCCCTAACCTGTTCTGCTCATAACTCGACCGTTGGGTTGGGTCAACACCATCGATTTCCCTCAATTGTCGACATGGGTAAGTTTTGGATGTTTTCGGTTATTTTAGCTTGGTTGGTTGATGTCTTTGGTTTAATTTTGGTTAAAACTGGTGTGTAGCTGATCGTGGAGTAATTTGTCGACTGCCCCGAGCCGGTCGTCGTCGACATGCGCCACCGTACGCGCGTGGGGCTTTCTTCTCAACCGAGACTTCTGGAAAACTGAGTCAACTCGGTCGGGTTAACCGAGTCAACCAATTCAACTCGTGAGTTAACCCATTGAGTCAACTCGGACAGAGTTAACTCGACCTGACCCGTTGATTATTGACTTTGACTCGAAAAGTTAAAATTTTAAAAAAGTCATATTTTATATTTTTCGACGTCCTAAGTTTGAATCTGAAGTATGTTTTCCCAAATTCGCACTCGGTAAGCCGTTTTTCAGTGTTTTACCCTCGGATTCAATTTGGTTTCTCAATTAAGTTCAGTTTCTAACGTAAACTCGGTTGTTATTTATCTGAAGAATTATTGGACGTTAAATTCAAGTTCGAGAGTGATCGAATGGAGTTTAAATGTTTGATTGATGGAGCAAAAAAATCGAGGTAATAATTTACTACCTCTTGTATGCTTTTCGGAACTTGTTGATAATTGGTAACTACATCGATGAAATGATTGATCATTTGGGTAAAATTTATTTATTTTGGACTCGAACAGAATTTTGGTAAAAAGATAGTAAATTGTATAAGACTCAAATGACTCACATAAGAAATTGAAAGATCAATCAAAAATAATTATAATTTCAGTGATTCATTAATAAATGAATTGACTTCAAAATTCGTAAATTTTGATTAATTTTTTTAAAGATTGAATATCGAGAATATTTGAATAAGAAATTACTAAAATAACCCTATGGGGTAAAATTATGAAAATGTCCTTGTACTGTAAAAGACCAAGACTTCCCCTGATGGTGAAAAATAACCTAGAAAGGACATACTTGACCAATTATCAGAAAAAGTGCATATGTTTGGATTGAAATGAATTAAAGAAATGCCCTCGAGCTACAAAATAACTAAAACAACCTTCAATGATCAAATGAACAAAATATCCTGAACTCTAAAGAAACTATAATACTTTCAAGCCTAATTTATCGGAAGTAATGCCACTGACAGAATTGAATGAAATGACAATAATACGCTTAAAATGTAAAAACAAAAAGGAATATGAATGTATATGATAATGGAGATGACATGAGAACTCAAATTTTGATTCACTTGAACCTTGGAATCACCGATTAAATTCATGATCTATTTGAAATACCTAAAAAATAAACTTTTACATTTGGAAATTCTTAATATGGCAACCCCTTGTTTTTGAATGGTCATTTAAAGATTAGATTATTGGAAGTGTGACACGTTACTAAAGTATTTAAATATGGATTATTCTCAAGTTTTGAAATAACTAATGTGCCTAGACCTCAAAATGACTAAAATAACCTTAAATACCGAGATGACCTATATACCTTTATGACTTAGATTAAGTAAGTTGGATAGACTAATGGGAACATCGATGAACCTAAATGATGTACTGCCTCTAATGGTTATAGAGCACGACCCAAGTTGTCGAAAATTTTGGGATACTATTATAAAGTGGAAATGAAATAAATACCAATGTAATACCTATTCTTCTTCTCAATAACTGATTGTTAACTTCCTAAAAAGGCTACTTTTAAGGCCTTTTTCACTCAAGTTATTGTTTGTTTAAAAGCTCATTTTAGGTATTTTAGGATCATGTAGTTGCATATAGTTGCATTTGTGGTGGTAGTGCTATTTTATTTCTTAATGATATTGCTTGAAGGAAAGGTTCAGTTTGTATGTGGTGTGCAGAGAATAGCAAGCAAAAAGGACTAGATGGGAAGTAATGTCGCGACATCACACATTGCTTAAGCAGATTGAAATGCCTTGGCATTTCTGGCGTAGAAAACGACAAAAAGATACAGCTGTACGAGGACAACTAGCTTTGCATGTGAAATGATTGTTGTAACTGCCTGCCAAAGCTGCTATGGGACCACTGCCACATGGAGGATAAGATTCACGTACTACATGTGATTCTAGGGGTATTTTACACCCAACATCCTCATCATTACCCCTAGATATTTTTATTATATATTACACCTCAAGGGAGATAATACATAACACGTGAAGAGGTACACGCATAGAGCAAAAAATTCCATTTTTATTCCCTTCTTCTTTCTTGGGGTTTCCTCCATTGATTAAGCTCCAAGGAGTGGCGAGCTAGGTGCCGAGAGGAGCTAGCGAGCTAAGGTGATTCGTGGTGGCCGAGGAGACCTCCGGTGGCGCGTCAAAGGCTTCTTCTCACTTCCCTTTTTGCTACTATTTTTCTATTTATTTGTGGGTTGTTGGAACAAATATTTGCATGACTTTGTGTTTGGATATTTCGAACCCCACCATGAACTAACTTATTTGGTGGTGGTTGGTTTAATAGATGTTTAAATGTTATTTTAATGGTATATTTAAGTTTATTTTGGTTCTTTATTTGCTTTGCTTATGAATGCTTCACCATCTAGGCTTGTAAGAGGCATGGAAATGTCCATTTCTTAGATGAAGTTTATGTATTCGGGAGAAACCTAAACTAAAAATACTTGTAAGTATTTGAGATAACCGCAAGATAAGATCCTCATAACCAATGGGTTATAGTATTTTCAAGGGGTTTTGAACCAGCATAGGAATATTATAATCTAATCCCTTAGATCTCGGGAGAGATTAGGATATGATTTCAACGACTAAAAAGGGTATCTTTATCAATAGGGTAGGCTGGCCAACATCGTTGAGTGAGAGCAGATGCATTGGCATCCTATTCTGTTAGGTTCCTTTGAGAACATTTTAGGAAAGCCCTATCGAGCAAGTAAAGATTAGATAGCTTAAATATGCCTGAGAGATAAGTTTAGCATCCTTAGATCAATCCCTACCATTCATTCCGTTGAAAGCTTATCACGTGAGGATTATATTATATTATATTCATTTTATTTGTTGTTTGTTTTCTGTTATTTACCATTTTTCATTGCCTCGACATTTCACCATTTTTAACACTAAACATCTTATTTTGCCACTGCATTTCCATCTGATACACCATCAGACCATTCATTTGCATCCATCTTCTTATATTTTCATTTCTCGTGACATTTGTATATATAAAGACTAACTATACATAGATAGATTAATACTTAGCTTTGGTCATACTTTTGTAATTTCACCCAATCCCTGTGGAGACGATACTCACTCATCATTATATTACTTGAGCGATTGTGTATACTTGCACATTATTTGCTTATATTTTATAGTACTCACAACACGCAACAGGTTTTTGGCGCCGTTGCCGGAGATTGGCAGCCTGAAGTTATTTAGTTTTGCCAGAGCATTTTATTTTGTATTGTATTTTTATTTTTGTATAGTTTACTTTATATTTTTGTTTTATTTTTCAGGTTTATTTAGTGTATGCCTAGAAGAAATTCTGAAGAGCCTTTGGAACCGATAGAACCTGAGATTGAAAGACTCTTTAGACAAAGGAGACGTGCTCAACGCGCTAGAGGAAACATGTATCAGATTGGAAACCAAGGCATTGGTCAGGATGATGGAAATCAGAATGTCGCGGCATTAGACAATGTTGATCCTGCTGTTAGGCTGCGCGTTATTCGTGATCACTTAAATCCGATGCTGGATGATCTAAATCCTTGGATTGTGGCACCCGAAATTCAAGCTGCACATTTCGAGTTGAAGCCAGTCATGTTCAACATGTTGAATTCTATTGGGCAGTTTGGGGGGTATGCCAAATGAAGATGCTAGGCAGCACATTCATAATTTTCTAGAAGTTTGTTATTCTTTTCGCCAAGAGGGAGTACATGAGGATTTTTTGAAGTTAAAGTTGTTCTCGTATTCATTGCGTGACCGAGTAAGGGCTTGGTTGAGTGGTGTACCAGCTGGTTCGATGGAATCATGGACTGATCTTTGCAAGAGTTTTTTTTATTGAGGTACAACCCACCGAACATGAATACGCAGCTAAGGAATGAAATATCATCTTTTTGCCAGGGCGACGACGAATCCATGTATAAGTATTGGGATCGTTACAAGAGTTTGCTTCGAAAGTGTTCAAATCATGGTTTTCACGATTGAACTCAAGTAGTCATGTTCTATAATGGAGTCAATGCACCCACGAGGATGTTACTTGATGCCTCGGCAAATGGGACATTGCTGGATAAATCACCTACTGAGGCATTTGCTATCTTGGACATAATTTCTAACAATGATTATCAATTTCCTTCCTCAAGACTTGGGAGTGGGAGGAGAGTACCTGGAGCATTTGAGTTAGATATTATGGATTCGGTGTCCGCTCAACTCTCAACTATCACCAATATGCTGAAAAACTTACAACGCTCTACCGAGGTGAAGGAAGTGAAAGCAACTAGCTTGGCATGTCTATTATGTCAAGGCAATCATCATGAGAGCAAATGCCCGAGCAATCATAAGTCCATTAACTTTGTAGGTAATTTCAATCGAGGCAACAACAATTCTTACTCTAACACTTATAATGATGGATGGCATCAGCACCCCAATTTCTCATGGGGAAATCAAGGAGCCCACAATGCTTATCACTCTACTTGGCAACAGAATCACAATGAGCCTTAGAGTTACCAGAATGTTATGCCATGGCATAATACTAACAAAGGATCTTCAACTTCTGCAAGCATGAGTTCCTTTGAAGCTACAATTCAAGAGTTCATATCTACTACAAAGACAATGCTGCAAGATCATTCTACTTCAATTAAGAATCAAGGAGTTTTACTTCATAGTTAAGGCGCCTTACTTCAAAGCCATAGCTCGTCTTTGAGGTCTTTGGAAGGTCAAGTTAGTCAGATTGCTACGGCATTGCAAGAGCATCAGCAAGGACGTTTGCCAAGTGATACTGAAGTCACTAAAGGGCATGAAAAGGAGCATTGCAATGTGTTAACTCTTAGGAGTGGAACACAAATCAATCAACAAGTTAAAGTTAGTGGGGCACAACATGATGAATCTACTCCCACTACTAAAAGTGGTGAAGCTGAATTACATGATGATAACATTTCTGAGAAGGACAAGGAGAAGGATCTTACTAAGGCACCAGATTCTGATGACAAGGCAAAATCAATTCCTACTACTGTAGTTAAGGAAGATAGACCTCCACCACCCTTCCCGCAAAGATTGAAGAAGCATAATGATGAAGTTCAGTTCAAAAAGTTCGTGGACATTCTTGATCAGCTCCATATCAATGTACCTCTCTTGGAAGCTATTGAACAAATGTCGATGTATGTCAAATTTCTGAAGGAAATCTGTACCAAGAAGAGGAAAGTAGAGACTATTGCCACGACAACAGAATTTTGTTATTTATTGAATAAGTTACCGCCAAAGTAAAATGATTCCGACAACTTCATTATTCCTTGTTCGATTGGAGCTAATGTCATTGGAAAGGCACTGTGTGATCTTGGCTCAAGTGTCAACTTAATGCCAAAATCTATATTCTTGAAGCTTGGCATAGGAGATGCAAGACCCACCTCGGTTATTTTACAACTTGCCGACAGATCTCATGTTAAACCTGAAGGGGGAGTCGAGGATGTCATAGTACGGGTGGATAAGTTTGTGTTTCCAGTCGACTTTTTAATTCTGGACTGCGAAGTTGATGCCAAGGCACCGATTATTTTGGGAAGACCTTTCCTAGCCACTGGACGTATATTGATAGACTGTGAAAAAGGTGAACTCACCATGAGAGTGGCTGATCAGTGTGTGACTGTCAATGTGTAACATCCGCAACACCGGGTTAGTGACCAAATTGTAAAGTTTCAGAATTTGGTGACTAAAGTATAAGAATGAAATAGTTCAATGATTATTGGATATATATGATTAAGGTTAATTAGTAATTATTAAAGGAAATTAAGGGTTAAATGGTCATTTGACCAGAAAGATTTTTATATTCCTTTTTAAGGGTAATATAAACGTGGGATATGTGAGAACCATCCAGAGTGCTCTTCTCCTTTCTTCTTCTTCATACGTGGGAGAGCAAGGAAAAGGTAAATTTAATTTCAGTTGGTTAATTCTTGAGTTTTAAGCTTAGTTTTGATTCTTTGGGTATTAAATAAGCTTAAGGAAAGCTTATATGGGATTTAAACAATAAGATAAAGGAATTATGAAGGAATTTGCAATATGAGTTTTAAGATGAAATTTTGATATGGTAAGGTTTTTGAAATTCTAAGAATGAATTTGACTTGTCATCAATCTAATTAAGAAGTATGAAGTGTTAGAATTGGAATTAGAACACATTGAAAATTTGGTATGATTCTTGAATCTCATATGGAAGATAGGATTTTGAGGTTTAAGATGAAATAAATGAATATAGATTGGTTTAAGTATGTGTACTAGAGTTAAGAATGAAAAGGGGATGATATATGAAGTGTTTGAGAGAAAATGAAGTAATTTTCGGGCTAAAATATGATTTCTGGGCAAGGGGAATCGATACCCATTCAAGGGGAACCGATACCCCTTCAAACGAACAACATTTCCAGAATGTCATTAGGGAATCGATACCCCCATAGTAGGGAACTGATTCCCCCTAAAGGAAAAATGTGTATATTGGTTTAATAAGTTCGTTTAAGTTGCTAGTATCCAATTACAAGGTGTAGGTATCTAATGATTGCCTCAAAATGTACATTTATGTAGATTCTACGCATAAAGCAATTCCGGAACGTTTGGCAAGTAAGATCGATCAAGGGGAAATATAAGAGATTGGAATTGACTAGTGAGGCCAGGTGAGTGCATATTCAATAGTATATGATGTGCAATGGGAATAAGACTTGCGATGAGTCTATTTCCTAAAGTGTTACACATGAATTCATGATTAAAGGCATGAGTGGAATATGCATGTATGTATGCTTGATTATATGGATTGATCTGTTCTTTTATGTGTTAGATGATAAAGTATAAGTAATTACATAAGAAAGGTTATGAAGTTATATGAGAAGATTATAGGAGTTATATGAAATTGATTTAAGTAAACAGATTAGATTATATATATAAAGAAGTAATAGAAGTGAGATGCGTTTATAAGTTTGCCATAGATGAATATGAATATGAATTATAAGAGTGCTATATGATTTATATTAGGATAAATCGTGAGGATATATATATATCTAAGAGAAGGCATAAGAGTAAGATATAAGCAATGTGACTATAAGTATATGTGCTCTAAGTGATATGACTTATAGGTATTTCTATTATAATGTTACATGATATGTTATGTATGTTAAATGAATTATGTGATGGTATAAGAAATGATATGAAATATATATATTTGAAAACAAGTACATGTTATGAGATAAGACCTACGACTATAAGCTACGTGAAAGTGTTCTAGGTGTTTCTATATATTATATGAAGTATATGATCTTATGTGAATAAGATATGATAAGTATGTTTACATGAATAAATGTGATTGGGTGAGAAATGATAGAATTATATGAAAACATGATATACGTGACATGTGAATTATATGGAAATGATCTACGTGTAAGTGAACTACGTGACTATGTGATAATATGAAAAGAAGCTATGTGATACGTGATATGGGAAAATGAATTACAAGTTTATGTGAATATTTGAAATGAAATAAATGATAACGCCCATGTTATGTGTCATGAGAGCTAGGGGTATAGTTGGCATGCCAAGAGTCGAGGGTTTACCTATGTTCTACGGAACATATGAACAGTTTTACCTATGTCTTTCGAGACATATGGACAGTATACCTATGTTCTAAGGAACATATGGACAATTTACCTAGGTTCTTCGGGACCTATGGACAGTTACCGAGGATCTTTATGACCTCTGGATAGTTACCGAGGATCTTTATGACCTCTGGATAGGTCCTTCGGGACATTTATATGAGCTGTGATGACAACATAGTGGTGCACAACCTCAATAGACTCACATATCTACAGTTCTCATAGGTGTACATGGGCTAATCAAGAGATATAAACAAATATATGCTAGTGATATGATAAATGTATTACAAATGATATGATGTTGTGTGTGTATAGTGTTTAATTGAAAAGGTTAAGCATAAAAGTATGTGATTACATGATAAACTGCTAATGATGATTTATGTGTATGTATGTATTTATTGTTAATTAATCTGATATAATTTTACATGATATGAGAAAGTCATGTAATTTGGTATAGTATGATAGAACAGAACATGCATATATTGATATATGTTATAAAGTGCATTATAAGTTTTTATGCCTCACTAAGTCTTCGACTTAGCGTGTGATTGTTTCACACGTAGGTTTCGAGAAGAGTAAAGAGGAATGCGGAGCAAGACAAGTCAGTTTTCCTTACCAAATGTCAGATCAGAAAATATACGTATTGTTTATAGAGTGTAGTTGGCATGTAGTCTAAAGATATAAATTGTATGAACTCTGATATATTTTGTAAACATTTTGAATAAGTTAAATGTTATCAAAGTTTTTAAATTACTCACTATTTGATACGAATAAATGTTTGAAAAGTCAATGTGACACTTCGGACTCGTATCCGGGTCGGATACGGGTTGGGGGTGTTACATTTAATGGTATCAGAGCTATGGTTTAGCCGATTCTCGGCATAAACCGAAGTCCAAAGTGTCATAAAGGGTGTACATGCCAATATAGATTGAAAAATTTCTGATCTGATAGTGTAAGGAATATGTTGTCTTGCTAATAGAATAAGAATAGTTTAATACAGTAGAAATCCGATCGTGATAATTTCGAAGTAAGTGAAAGGTGATATTCCTGATTGTGATAGCTATTCACCTGCCCTGGCCAGGCAGGATGAAGAGCGGACACCTCAGGAAATGCCTAGTAAGATCAAAAGTTGATTTCAGAAAGCTGAAATCATATCTGAATAATGATAGAAAGTTTTCATCGTTTGGAATCGGAAAAACGATATAGAGTTATTATGTGGATAAGATAGAATATGGTGAACAGGTGTCACCATAAGAATGTTAAAAAGATCTAATGACGTGATGATTACGTATAGAAGAACTCAAGGATAAGTGCATCAGTGACAAGTGTATAAGATGTATAAAGTCAATGCTTATGAGTTTGAAACAAAGTGATAGTATAGCGCATAAACAAGAGTATGTTTATGATAAGGGTTTGCAGTAGAGATGGAAAGAGTTAGCATTGGCTAACTAGAGTATGTGATAAAAATGTATTGGAATTATAAGATTATAAGATATTGTCAGGATATGATAACCATATCTGCAATGGATCTGGATACAGTTGCATATTTGGATCATAGTAATGTGGTATAGTAAAGGAAAAAGAAGTAAGAATTGGTATATTTAAGTAAAGCTGAGGATTGATAAGAAGAGTTTGAGAATATGTATATCGATGATCAGATTATAGAACACAGGAAGTCAGAATGTTGAGATAATTTAGATTGGAAAGGATGTATATGATTGGTATAATAGGGCTTGTGCCCTAGATTGAACGAAAGTTATTATATAGCTGTCAGAGTAAAGGTGCTAGAGTTATAAGATTGGAGGAAAGATAAAGTGGAGATAATTGATTATGATGTGAATTTGAATATAGTTGTATATTCTGAGCAGATAGCTATGATGTAGAAACTGAGATAAGTATTTGCATGGAACCTTCAGGAAGGAAAATACAAGTATAAGAAATGATAAAGAATGAAGTTATGTATAAGAAATGGGTTATCAGAGTAATGAGGATGCAATGAAGATTGGTACATAAAGATGAGTATAAGTGATAAGACAAGAGTATGTGAATATGAAAGGAAATATATGATTTATGTATAAGGATGAAGGAATAAAGAAATGAAAGGGATTGATTTAAAAGAATCAGATACGATAAATATGGAAGTACATAGGACAATTTTGATATAGAAATAAGACAAGTGTGCAAGGTAATGTGAAAATATTGTTTGACTCCTTAAAGTATATGTTTAATCACATTGAGGAAGATTTAAAGTTGTGTTTTGGTCAAACGATGACGAAATACAAGTTTGGTATGGTTATTGTTGATATGATAAGCAACAGAGGATGATTGTATAAACGAAAAAGATAGTCGGAAAACTAAAGGATTAAAAAAATAAGTTTCTGATGATGATAAGAAATAATAAGTCAGGGAAGCAACATAAGAACATTAGAAGATATGTTATTACTAAGATGTTCAGTGAAAAATTCGAGGACGAATTTTCTTAAAAGGAGGGGAGATTTGTAACATCCGCAACACCGGGTTAGTGACCAAATTGTAAAGTTTCAGAATTTGGTGACTAAAGTATAAGAATGAAATAGTTCAATGATTATTGGATATATATGATGAAGGTTAATTAGTAATTATTAAAGGAAATTAAGGGTTAAATGGTCATTTGACCAGAAAGATTTTTATATTCCTTTTTAAGGGTAATATAAACGTGGGATATGTGAGAACCATCCAGAGTGCTCTTCTTCTTTCTTCTTCTTGTGGGAGAGCAAGGAAAAGGTAAATTTAATTTCAGTTGGTTAATTCTTGAGTTTTAAGCTTAGTTTTGATTCTTTGGGTATTAAATAAGCTTAAGGAAAGCTTTTATGGGATTTAAACAATAAGATAAAGGAATTATGAAGGAATTTGCAATATGAGTTTTAAGATGAAATTTTGATATGGTAAGGTTTTTGAAATTCTAAGAATGAATTTGACTTGTCATCAATCTAATTAAGAAGTATGAAGTGTTAGAATTGGAATTAGAACACATTGAAAATTTGGTATGATTCTTGAATCTCATATGGAAGATAGGATTTTGAGGTTTAAGATGAAATAAATGAATATAGATTGGTTTAAGTATGTGTACTAGAGTTAAGAATGAAAAGGGGATGATATATGAAGTGTTTGAGAGAAAATGAAGTAATTTTCGGGCTAAAATATGATTTCTAGGCAAGGGGAATCGGTACCCATTCAAGGGGAACCGATACCCCTTCAAACGAACAACATTTCCAGAATGTCATTAGGGAATCGATACCCCCATAGTAGGGAACCGATTCCCCCTAAAGGAAAAATGTGTATATTGGTTTAATAAGTTCGTTTAAGTTGCTAGTATCCAATTACAAGAAGTAGGTATCTAATGATTACCTCAAAATGTACATTTATGTAGATTCTACACATAAAGCAATTCCGGAATGTTTGGCAAGTAAGATCGATCAAGGGGAAATATAAGAGATTGGAATTGACTAGTGAGGCCAGGTGAGTGCATATTCAATAGTATACGATGTGCGATGGGAATAAGACTTGCGATGAGTCTATTTCCTAAAGTGTTACACATGAATTCATGATTAAAGGCATGAGTGGAATAGGCATGAGTGCTATATGATTTATATTAGGATAAATCGTGAGGATATATATATATCTAAGAGAAGGCATAAGAGTAAGATATAAGCAATGTGACTATAAGTATATGTGCTCTAAGTGATATGACTTATAGGTATTTCTATTATAATGTTACATGATATGTTATGTATGTTAAATGAATTATGTGATGGTATAAGAAATGATATGAAATATATATATTTGAAAACAAGTACATGTTATGAGATAAGACCTACGACTATAAGCTACGTGAAAGTGTTCTAGGTGTTTCTATATATTATATGAAGTATATGATCTTATGTGAATAAGATATGATAAGTATGTTTACATGAATAAATGTGATTGGGTGAGAAATGATAGAATTATATGAAATCATGATATACGTGACATGTGAATTATATGGAAATGATCTACGTGTAAGTGAACTACGTGACTATGTGATAATATGAAAAGAAGCTATGTGATACGTGATATGGGAAAATGAATTACAAGTTTATGTGAATATTTGAAATGAAATAAATGATAACGCCCATGTTATGTGTCATGAGAGCTAGGGGTATAGTTGGCATGCCAAGAGTCGAGGGTTTACCTATGTTCTACGGAACATATGGACAGTTTTACCTATGTCTTTCGAGACATATGGACAGTATACCTATGTTCTAAGGAACATATGGACAGTTTACCTAGGTTCTTCGGGACCTATGGACATTTACCGAGGATCTTTATGACCTCTGGATAGTTACCGATGATCTTTATGACCTCTGGATAGGTCCTTCGGGACATTTATATAAGCTGTGATGACAGCATAGTGGTGCACAACCTCAATAGACTCACATATCTACAGTTCTCACAGGTGTACATGGGCTAATCAAGAGATATAAACAAATATATGCTAGTGATATGATAAATGTATTACAAATGATATGATGTTGTGTGTGTATAGTGTTTAATTGAAAAGGTTAAGCATAAAAGTATGTGATTACATGATAAACTGCTAATGATGATTTATGTGTATGTATGTATTTATTGTTAATTAATCTGATATAATTTTACATGATATGAGAAAGTCATGTAATTTGGTATAGTATGATAGAACAGAACATGCATATATTGATATATGTTATAAAGTGCATTATAAGTTTTTATGCCTCACTAAGTCTTCGACTTAGCGTGTGATTGTTTCACACGTAGGTTTCGCGAAGAGTAAAGAGGAATGCGGAGCAAGACAGGTTAGTTTTCCTTACCAAATGTCAGATCAGAAAATATAGGTACTGTTTATAGAGTGTAGTTGGCATGTAGTCTAAAGATATAAATTGTATGAACTCTGATATATTTTGTAAACATTTTGAATAAGTTAAATGTTATCAAAGTTTTTAAATTACTCACTATTTGATACGAATAAATGTTTGAAAAGTCAATGTGACACTTCGGACTCGTATCCGGGTCGGATACGGGTTGGGGGTGTTACACAATGTGTTTCGAATGCTCAAATATGTTGATGAAAATGAAGAATGCCAAGGCATTTCTGAATTGAACTCAGTGATTGAAGAAGAAACTGAACATTTTTTCCAGAACAATTTCATTCAGCTAACAGAAAATGAATATTTGGTGGATGATGAAAGCTTAGTAGAGTCCGACGACTTTCCAATTTTGGAGGAGCAATCTAGCTTACTACAAGTTAGATCAGGGACCACATTACTGCAAACCGTGCAGGGAGCGGCTACCCAAATGGAGGAAAGGACAGGGCATTAATGGGAGAGATATTCTTTGATTTTGTTTCTTTTTAATTTATTTTATTTATGACATTTCTTTTCTCTCTCTACAGTTTTGTCCTATCATCATCATTTCTTTTGGCAGTTTTTCCTTCCCCATACACGCATAACCCCCCACCCACTAATTTCTTTCTTAACCGTCTTATCACCCCTTTTTCCTCTTAAAATTTTAACTTTTTCTTTTCTCTTTCTTCCTTAACTTTTTTATATCATTTTTTAGCTTTTACTTTTTATCTCTCATATTCTTCACTCTTCTCTCCATAGTCGAAACTTTAAAAATCTTTTGAAAGCTACTTCCTTTTCCATTTTTTTCTTACTTCACAACTGCTAAAAATGGTGCGCATAAGACCGGTTGCACCCGAAGGTTCCAAGTTCCAACAGTTTAAGAACGAGGAGGCCAAGGCTTGGTTCCAAAACTTCAAGAACCGAAAAATCTTCTTTGAGTTAGGTTTTATTTTTACTGAGGAGACTGATGGTGGCTTGTGACCCGACGTAATTGACATTGTTACGCCACTCAAGTGGAAGAAGTTCGCACGCCATCCGGGTTTAGTGAATGCCTCGTTTGTTAAGGAATTTTACGCAAATTTCGAAGCCAAACCAACATGCCATTTTCGTGCGAGGTAAACAAATTCGTTTTACACCCACTGCAATTAATTGGTATTATCATTTGCAAGATGTGGTGGACCGACATACCCAATTCGAGGATGAAGCCGATAGCACCACCTATGATGAAATCCTTGAGGACTTATGCTTCGAAAACACTGAGTGGAATGGGCGCCAAACAAGTAGATACTCAGTCAACAGAGAGCGTCTTCAGCCACGCGCTAAGTTATAGAATCATTTCCTTAAGCACAAACTCATGCCTACTTCTCACAATAAGACGGTATCACTTTCACGCTTACGGATATTACATTCGATAATTGTATCCCGTCATATTGATGTTGGTCGCATTATTGTTCAGCAAGTTAACGATTGTTTGGGTAAAAAGGCAAGTGCTTTGGTGTTTCCTAACTTAATTACTACTTTGTGTCGTAAGAAAAAAGTCGAGAAAAATGTTTTTGATGAAATTTTACCTAGATTATCGGGCATTACTAGGGCCAGACTACCACTGCTGTTGGGAATTGAAAATCCCAAATCTAAAGACCTTGTTCATGAGTAATATGCAGGAACTAATGCCAAGGCAAAGTTACTTGCTCTCGAGGAAGCTGTGATGCAGACTCAGACTCATCTGCATGCTTTACACGGTGAAATCCGCAATTTCTTTGGATATGTGAAGCATAGAGATGTTGTGGTGGAATCGATGTTTCAAGAAATTATTCCCCACGGTCAAAGGAATTTCTCTGGCTTCCCAGACAAAATTCTGTCGGCATTTAATGCCGAGGCATCTCCAGAGCCCGAACAAGATGAAGAATATCCTCCAGTTGATGAACCGACTCCTGATCAGTACTGTTATGACACCCCTGAATATTCGCCTACTATCCCTGTCGAAGAAACACCCAGTCCCGTTTGTGAACTCGATCCCTCGCTTGCACCCCGTGCTGGTCGACGCACCAAGACCACAGCTGGGCGTAAGAATATTCCACATTATTACTCTAGTTCCTCAGAATCCAGCCCAGAACCCCTTCGCAAGCACACTAAGCGAGGAGCTGCTAGCACCTCCAAGGTAACACCACCACACAAACATTGAGGTACCTCACTTGCATTCATTTTCATTTAGTTTGCATTTTATTGCATGACATTTAGTTTATTTTTAGTTTAGTTCTCTTTAAGCATTGAGGACAATGCTTCCTTTAAGTTTGGGGGAGGTAGTGTTCTTGCTAGGACATATGCATGATAGCATTAGCGAAGTATTATGTCATGGCATCAGTAAATGGTAGGATAGTTAGATAGAATGTTTTGAGGATACCCGATGATGATGATCTTGTTAGGCTAGAATCTGAATGTAAATGACTGTTGAGAATGATAGAACTTACTCTAGGACTTGATGCTTTGTGAAATTTTTTTACATGATTTGTATGTTCTCTATACTTAGAAAATTTGGAAAATTTTTATGAAGGAACTCTAGTTAGTTTTGGAATTGAAATATGGTATAGTGTTTAAAAGAAAAATAAAAAAAAACAACTCCCTTATATATGAAACTGTGAATAAATACTTAGGCATAACTGTAGAGGGACACTCCTCTTTGCCGTGGCATTGCCTGAAACTCTCTTTAATAAATGGCAGCCATGTGCATATGAGTGAATGAAAGTAGTCACGGGATGACTCTACTTAACTAGCTCAGGGGTGGAAGGTATGCTCCCTTTCACCTAGAGTGTGGGAGAGTAGGTGTGATGAGCTGACTCCCTTCGTAACAGCATCTTAAAAAAAAGTTCAGAAAAGAAAAAGGGAGTAAAGAAAATGTTCTTAAAGAATATATAAATGCCTTGACAAAAACTAGAGGACTTGAGTAGAAATTGTCTAAGTTTGCTAAGTATAGATTAGATACAATCACGCACACACATTACCACAAAAGGATCTTGACCTAGGGAAAAATACTTGAATTCTTAATAAGTCTAGCATGTTGAAGCCTATTTTTCTGAGGGTTGAAATCCAATTTTGTCCTACTATCTTATTAATGAACATTGCCATGACATTTTGCTTATGTAATTGCTATCCATTTCTTGAGGACAAGCAATAGCTTAAGTTTGGGGGTGTGTTAACTTCCTAAAAAGGCTACTTTTAAGGCCTTTTCACTTAAGTTATTGTTTGTTTAAAAGCTCATTTTTGGCATTTTAGGATCATGTAGTTGCATATAGTTGCATTTGTGGTGGTAGTGCTATTTTATTTCTTAATGATGCTGCTTGAAGGAAAGGTGCAGTTTATCTGTGGTGTGCAGGGAATAGCAAGAAAAAAGGACTAGATGGGAAGTAATGCCACAACATCACACGTTGCTGAAGCATATTGAAATGCCTTGGCATTTATGGTGCAGAAAACGATAAAAAGATACAGCTGTACAAGGACAGATGGCTCTGCACGTGAAATGATTGTTGTAACCGCCTGCCAGAGCTGCTATGGGACCACTGCCACCTGGAGGATAAGATTCACGCACTACATGTGATTCTAGGGGTATGAGGGGTATTTTGCACCCAACATCCTCATCATTACCCATAGATATTTTTATTATATATTACACCTCAAGGGAGACAATACACAACACGTGAAGAGGCACACGCATAGAGCAGAAAAATTTCATTTTTATTCCCTTCTTCTTCCTTGGGTTTTCCTCCATTGATTAAGCTCCAAGGAGTGGCGAGTTAGGTGCCGAGAGGAGCTAGCGAGCTAAGGTGATTCGTGGTGGCCAAGAAGACCTCCAGTGGCGCGTCGAATGCTTCTTCTCACTTCCCTTTTAGCTACTATTTTTCTATTTATTTGTGGGTTGTTGGAACGAATATTTGCAAGACTTTGTGTTTGGATATTTCGAACCCCACCATGAACTAACTTATTTGGTGGTGGTTGGTTTAATAGATGTTTAAATGTTATTTTAATGGTATATTTAAGTTTATTTTGGTTATTTATTTGCTTTGCTTATGAATGCTTCACCATCTAGGCTTGTAAGAGGCATAGAAATGTTCATTTCTTAGATGAAGTTTATGTATTCGGGAGAAACCTAAACTAAAAATACTTGTAAGTATTCGAGAGAACCGCAAGACAAGATTCTCATAAGCAATGGGTTATAGTATTTTCAAGGGGCTTTGAACCGGCCTAGGAATATTATAATCTAATCCCTTAGATTTCGGGAGAGGCTAGGATAAGATTTCAACGACTAAAAAGGGTGTCTTTATCAATAGGGTAGGCTGGCCAACATCGTTGAGTGAGAGCAGATGCTTTGGCATCTTATTCTGTTAGGTTTCTTTGAGAACATTTTAGGAAAGCCCTGTCGAGCAAGTAAATATTAGATAGCTTAAATATGCCTGAGAGATAAGTTTAGCATCCTTAGATCAATCCCTACCATTCATTCCGTTGGAAGCTTGTCACGTGAGGATTATATTCTTTTCATTTTATTTGTTGTTTGTTTACTGCTATTTACCATTTTTCATTGCCTCGACATTTCACCATTTTTAACATTAAACATCTTATTTTGCCACTGCATTTCCATCTGCTACACCATCAGACCATTCATTTGCATCCACCTTCTTATATTTTCATTTGTCGTGACATTTCTATATATAAAGACTAACTATACATAGATAGATTAATACATAGCTTTGGTCAGACTTTTGTAATTTCACCCAATCCCTGTGGAGACGATACTCACTCATCATTATATTACTTGAGCAATTGTGTATACTTGCACATTATTTGCGTATATCTTATAGTACTCACAACACGCAACACTGATCAAGGATGATTCTGATATTGATCAGATCAACTGGTGCAGTCAGTAATAAGAAGTGAATGATAATGAAGTATCACGGTCCGAATGATTGACAAGTATCACATTGTTGGGATATTTGGTTCAATTGGACTCAAAATCTTGATAATTTAATATATATTCTTAAATGCCACAAATCATCGCTCTAATCTTATTAGATTAAATTACTATTAATTTTCCAAGAATCAAATGTCTAAAATGCCCCTGATTTGCCTGAATAATGAAAACACTCATGTTATGTCTAAATCTTCAATAATTATGATGCAAAAGATTCTGAATGCCTTCCTGATACTCAATTACTTTCGAAAAATATCTGAAATATTGTATGATCTTGATAAATCACTTACTGAATGACTGATGACTCTGTTAGCTATTAAACCCCTTTTTATAAGGATCTTGATAATGAAATCCTATTAAATTACAGAAGTTTCATGGTCCCCACTTGATAATTGCTAAGTACCTCCAAAAAATAACTGGATCCTCTAGCGTGTTTCCTATGTACTACATGACTGTTTTATCTATTTTGAAATACGTTTCACTAAAACTTATGATTTCCTGGCTTATGAACCATGACTATATGGTATGTGTTCTCTTATTACCACTTTCATTGGAAAATATAATCATTCCTTATTTATAGAACAGGGGATATACTTGTTACTACTTGAATTGTTTTACTGGGACACTATCTGGGTAGGCTGGAGTATGAAGGTTCAGTTATGATCAAGTTGATAATTCTTTATGGACCTAAGGTGACCTTGAGTAAACTCCGAGGCCCCGAGAAACTTTTTTGGGTAGGCTCTCAAGCCCCAAGGCACTTCCTTGGGTAAATCATGGGACTACATATAGTGTATGGGTTGAGGACAATTATATGGTTTATTTCATTGTCACACTTACAAGATTTTATTGGATTATGAACTAGATAGTATTGTTTAATGTTAAATCTAATTTCTACCTGATATTGTATTAGTAGGATTCTAGAGTATGGAAGTTCAATTCTGATCAAGCTGGTAAATCCTTACGGACCTAAGGAGGCCCTTGAGTAAGCCTACATGCCTCAAAACATTCCCTTAGGGTAACTCCTTTACTGTATGCTTAGGGTAAGTTAAACTACATATTTAATATCCACTTTTATTTTGTTTTATCACCAAACTGGTTTTTTAACATCATATTTAACATTTAATTTTGATTTTATTTTGATCACTCGTCGTTAAAAAATTGACAATAACATCTTATTATGTCATGTCATGGAAAAATAAAAAAATAAAATTATCACATCCACAATTATGTTAAATTTTTAATGATTAATGACTAAAATGAAACCAAATCATTTCATTAAATATAATTTTAAAAAATAGTTGAATAATCAAAATAAAACAAAAAGCGATAACTAAGGTTCTAAGCATGCAATTTACCAAAAGCATTATTAAGAGCAATATTTATTTTGCAATGTTCCTTTGTTCATTGTCAAAAACGATTGATAGAAAACCTGAGGCACACAGACAAGCAGAAGACAAACTTTCAATTCTAATTCGGACTCAAAAACCAGAATTGAATGATTCGAATTCAAATCAGATCGAAATAAATCCTGATCACTACAAATTAACTTAAATCTATCCAATCAGAACCCAAATTTTACCAAACATGAAATACTAAAAATAACATGTCATACCAAATTAAGTAAACCAACCAACCTTAGTGATTAAAGAGATGATTATTATCTCTAGAGGTCTCGAGTCCAAACATGACATTTGAAGGGATGATTGAAAGTTCATTGTCAAATGATTGGAAGTATTTCGATCAGTTACTACCTTATAACCATCCCGACTAATTAAAAAGAGAAAAATAATAATCCAAACATACTATGAACCAAACTTAAACCACTGAGCCGAATAACCTTAAAACATAAAATGATTCAATCCAAACACTGGCCCAGAAATTTAAAACTTAAATTGACTTGATATAGATTGATCCAACCCACAAAGCAACCAGTTGAATGCATGTAAAAACGATATGTCAATCTAATTTGAATTAGTGATGATGAGATAAATAAGATTAAGACTAAGGTAAGGGATATAGGCATATAGCACAGCCATCCTCACTAGTGCCATCAAATCTATGACAACGGTTACACATTAGCAGTACTAAAGAACAACTTCATGCAGAAAGTTCAAAGAGCAGTTTAGTTTTGGGACAAACCCAGTCCCGATTAGTAAGCAGATAATGCATCAAAAGCCTTTTGAAGTTTCATCCAATCCAACCCTATGTGCTGGAAGTTGCATGGATAAACAAAAAAGGTGACTCCTATGGTAACAATGCACCAGTGGGCAATATCGGACATAAGGGCAGACCAACAGCAGAAACACCATTACATTGAGGTGCGTATGTAATTTAAAATATAATATTATATAAACTCGTACTAAATTAATTTCTGAGCGCCAAGATGATTCAATGCATTGGAAGGCGAGGATTGCGCACCCGAACTGGGGTCTTCGATGGACTTACCCTGATCAAACACGAGAACCAATGTTGATTTAGATAATGGTGATATATTAAACAAATTTTGAGAAATCTTTGGAGAGAAATTAAGGCAAAAAATTCCTAACCTTATGGGAAAGGATCCCAGAACCACACCACTACAGTTAAGGGCAGCAATTGCACTTTCAGCCTGTGCATAAATAAGAGAAGATTACAAATTCAAGTAGATTGAAGCAATCCATTCTCTGAGATGTTGAAAAAGAAGCCACATCACATGCAAACATGACACCAATGACAAGTCGATGTAGGTTTTACTAAACAAAGAAAGGTAGACAATCAATAAATAATTAACTATATTGATTGCCATCTGTCATTCAACCCTAAACCACTTTTGATTACTCCTTCGGCAGCAACATACACAAGTCATTTGTTGATCAAAAGAATTCTATAGCTTATAATACTAGTTTCCGCATTTAGCAAGTCAGTGCAACATAGTGAATTATTTATAATGAAAAATAAATAAATAAAGACCCCAGAGCTATAATGCTTTATTTAGACAAGCCCTTGTACTCTTTTACACTTACATAAGCCCTTATCCTTTGATTTGTACCGAAGTAAGCCCTCATTTTGAAGTAGAAAATTTATTTATGCCAAGTGTTTATTTAGGGGCTTATTTAAGTATAAGTTCGAAGGTTAAAGGCTTACATAGGTTTGCAAAAAGTACGAGGACTTATTTAAATAAAGTGGTAAACTTCAAGATCATTTTTATTAGTTTAGCCTACATTATTAAACAAGCATAACAGCAGTCTAAATCCTAGTATTTAAGGTTACTTTCACGGCATTAATATGTGCAAACTAAGCCAATCTTTGCATCATCATTAATATAAGAAGCACCAGAGCCAATAGTAATTGATAATCAAGTTCCCATATCAGAAAAGAATGCAGTCTTCTAATATTACAGGTGCACATGACACAATCTGACCACAAGTTAAACATAAAAGTAGCATATCATTATACTCTTCTAATTAGCTGACACTATTCTCATATGTAATGGGGTAAGAGGGAGGTAGGATAGTAGGTTGCCCCCAACGCCAGGTTGAGAGCAGCTTCAGTGGGAGACCTCTGGCAGTCAGAATTATGAATTGCCCACCGTGGGACTCGATCCCACGACCACAAGATTAAGAGCCTTGCGCTCTACCAACTGAGCTGGACGGGCAATTCCATTATACTCTTCTAATGCCTTTATCAAAGGATTAAGAGATTCATAATTAATATAGAAAATGTTTGGGAGGCACTAAAAGACATAATCGAAACTGTATATGAAATTTTATGATAAACTATAGCTGAAATGAAACATGCATGATGGGCATTAATTTACCCAGCTGTTTCACGTCACATCATTGCATAAAAAGGAGAAACACAGGCTATCTTTACTCACAAGAAAGATTCAATAGTGCAGGGTCACTGCTACATTAGCAACATACAACATTATTTGCACGAGTTTCCTCATAAACAATAAAACTTGATACATGATTTCAAATGCAAATTCAATATATATACTACAACTAAGAAAATTCTAATCTACAAAAAATAGCTCATGTAGATAAGTTTCAGCTTAAATTTCACACAACTGCTATACTTCAAAAGAAAAAGGAAATGCAAAGATGTAATATTGTTATAAAGCAAATTTTTTTATCCTTTCCAGATTATCAAAAAGTAGGATCTTCTGCTTTCGTATCTGCCTACATGTGATGGGAGACAGTTTATGTTGTTAAATGGTGTTATCACACATTTGTTAAATATTGAGTTTCCCGTGGTCGTATATTGAAGTTCATGCGTCGTCTAGTTCAACTCTCTCTTCTATGTATAGGTTTTCTTTGACTTTAACACACAAAATACGTATCCTATAGTTAACACAAACAACATACCCACAGAATGACCTAAATCTTTAAGATATAAAGAAAGTTCATGCGAAGAGATAAAAAGAATCATAAAACAAAGAAAACTTCCTCAGCCATGTTCAAACAATTGCATGAATGAAGGGGAAGAAAAAATTACCATTACAAACTCAACAAAAGCAATGCGGGTTGAATGGTTGTAGTCCCCTAGCAACCTTAGGCGATAAACCTACATAAGACAAAATGTCACTCTACATGCATCCCAAACAGCTCCAGATTTAATAAAATAACAAACCTCCCCACAGACTGTTTCAAAAAAGAGCCTAACATCATCTTGAGTAACCTGCAGAGAGTAATATCACATAAAAAGATGAAAAAGCTCCTTTATCTGCAATCAGGATCATTTTTCATAAAAATGCAAAAAGCTTCTCACCTTCTTGTCAATGTTTGTACAGTAGATAGTTCTTGCACACATCTGGCGTTCACCTTCATTCTGAAATAGGAACAAATATTTAACATGCTGAATAAGTGAAAAGAATGGAAAACACATAGAAGACTCCAAATAATCAATGCAGGAAGAATGAGTCTCACCCTTGGTAAAAATGTTGGGTTAACTGGTGCAATAGCTGTTTTAGAGGGCAGCACTTTAACCGGGTAGAATCCAAGCATAGTCCCTGCCAGACTCAGGGCAGCTTGTGCACCATCTGCAAAAGTGTAGATATCTCGTTTAACAGTTAGATTGACAACCCCCTAAGATATGCATTAAGCATGGTGGAAAAACACCTTCATCAGTGAACTCAACGAAGGCAAAACGAAGTACAGAATTAGGATCACCACAAATGCGGCAGTCAACCACCTTCATAAAAAAAAGAATTCATTTAGATGCATTTTTTTATTAAAAGAAACTTTTTAGGACAACCAATGAAAACAATCACCTGTCCACAGTTCACAAATAAACCTGCAAGTTGCTCTTCGGTGACCTACATCCCAACAAACAAAAGACTACATGAATCTAAATCTCAAAGATGACAAAACACAAATCGGGGAATCAATTGCCACACCGTAACATAGCTAAAAGTGGTGACTACATATACATATACCTGCTGGTCAATATCAGACACATAAACAGTCCTGCGGATAACCTCTTCCCTTTGGGCCATACTCGTCCTGGTGTTCAGTCTCCGCCTCCCTTGACTGAAAACTTTCTTCTGAGAAAGACAAGAGCAATGAACAAAGCATGGATTGAAAGAAAAGATAAAGCAATGATCGAAGGCTTAAAAGAAGAACTTGATCTTAACTTGAAAACCTTCATCCTCAAAGCCTTGATTCATTTCCTTTTCTTCTAAATTTTACCACCAATATGACAAACAATCTTCATTTACTAACAAGGCAATCGATTAGAAAAATAGGTTTTCGATGGCATACCCGCCTACCAGCACCATTGACATTTCTTGGGATGCTATTGTTTTGCAAAAATGAGTTGTTAGTGAAGGGACCACCATTGATTCCATGGTTAGCAACTGAATGAGGCACGAACTCTTCAGCCATGGGGTTAAGTTTAGAGAAGAGTTCTTGCAACTCTCTCATGTCCCTCTTGAAGCTATCCCCAACTTCATCCCCAACACCACCATTGCTACCCTGCAAATCCCCACCGTTAGATCGAGGATGAGGACCACCGATCTTATTGTACAAACCTTGATCATTCTGGTGTAAGCTCGGATCGATTTTTGACCGTACATGTTTATGCTTTGACTGATCCTGATCGTTCGTTGCTACCGCCGCCGCATCTTGATTCGAAACATTCTCAACTACCGCCATAGTCTGATGATTATTCTTAAAAAAAGCTCCCCTTTTATCAACTGATCAAGAAAAAGACCTGAAATTTATAAAGCCAGACATAAAACAAGAGAATATATATATATATGAACCGAGTTGTACATGTTAGGAAAAAAAACGATAGAATCGTTTAGGAAACTAAGCTAAAACTACAATAATCTCCATTAATATCGAACAAATTAACAAACCCACCTCGAGATCACTACGGAGAAAACAAAATCAAAATAAATAATAACATAAAACAAAGTCAAAATTGTTAGAGAAAGGCCAGGTTTTTTATTTCTTACAGTGTAAATTGTCTTTCCTTCCGTTTCTATCACAGTTTCACAGTGATTATCTATATAATGACACCAAATTATAAAAATAACTTCTAAAAAAAAGTTTTGGGTTGTTTGTTAGTGAAATGTAAACATTTTGAAGAAATCAAAAGTAGTTTTTTTTTCTTTCTTCTTACATGTCGATGAATGAATGATGCCATGGATTTGAATGCATGTATCATACATTGATGCCTTGCACATCCATCATGCGTCTTATAACGTGTCACGCTATTAGTTGTTAACCAGGGGTCGAAATTAAATTAAGGGTAAAGTATAGTAATTGTCACTGAATTTTTCTAAAGCTTTCATTTAGGTCCCTAAACTTTTAAAACTTGCAAACAGTTCCCCAACATTTAGTCCATTTGCAATATGTCCCCCAACAGTTACGTCGGGGACCATATTGCAAATAGACTAAATGTTTGGGACCATATTGAAAAGAGACTAAATGTTGGGAGACTGTATTGCAAGTTTTAAAAGTTGAGGGACTTAAATGAATTCTTTTAAAAAGTTCAGTGACCATTACTATACTTTACCCTATTTTTAATCATTTTATTAAAAAAAATTAAAAACAATTTTTTAATTAGTCATAATCTTACAAACATCTAAATTAAAACTGATTGTGGTTTAATATATTCAAATTAACAACTTATAAAAGATTCTAATTTTGTCAAAAAATATTCTAATTAAATTAAGATAAAACTAGTACAGAGCTAATTAAATAATGTAACTCAATTTTAAGATCTCTTAAATAACATGTTGAAAAATTTCAATTAATTAAAAAATTATTATTATTAATTTAATATATAAAACTGTTTAATAGTATAAATTAAATCTACAAATGAATTTTAATTAAACTATATAAAATTATTAACTAGATAAAAACTACTTATCACATAATACAAACACCTTTTGTTTTCTTTTTCTTTTTTAATTATATTATCTTTTAAAATTTATATTTTATCAAATAATTTAATTATATTCAATATTCAATTTTAATTATATTTTAAAATCAATATTCAATTTTAATTATACTTTAAAATCAATATTTAATTTTTCATTATGTCAAAAACACGAATAGAATTTTGATTAATAGATGATAGGCGGAGCTAATTATTTTTTTAAGGAAAAAAAAAGATGAGATTCCCATTAAGACTTATAAAGAAATAATAAATAATAAAACAATAAAAACATATATAAAATTAATAATAAAAAACAATAAATAATAGGGTAAAGTATAATAATGGTCACTAAACTTTTTTAAAGCTTTCATTTTAGGTCCCTAACTTTTAAAACTTACAATACAGTCCCCCAACATTTAGTCTATTTTCAATATGGTCCCCCAACATTTAGTCTGTTTGCAATATGATCCCCAACGTAACTATTGGGGGATCATATTGCAAACGGACTAAATGTTGGGGGACTGTATTGCATGTTTTAAAAGTTGGGGGACCTAAATGAAAGCTTTAGAAAAGTTCAGTGACCATTACTATACTTTACCCTTAAATTAATAATCTTGACTTCATCTGTTACAGCGATTTTGAATTCACTTTCCTAAACTGTAATTAAATAAATTATTTTGATAAAATAAATCATAATCACCAAACATAGGCATTTAAAGCAAGTAGTAGGTAAATGTCATTTATTGCATGCTAAGAATTTCAAGGTCATCGTTAGTAAATTTCATTTTTACCAATTTAAGGTTATTGTAGAACGGAAGATGTATAATCATGGATAAAATTAGAATTAAACTATAAGGGGCAAGTTATAGAGTATTAAAAATTAAATAAATCATAAAATTAAAAGAGATGCGGTTTAATTTCATTAATTTTAAAATTGAAAGATCTTAAAGAGTAATTAAATTAGAAGAATTAGAAGCTAAAGTTTCATTTTAAAACTTAAAGGGTCCTAAAATATAATTAAACTAGTAAATTTTGGGAAGGGCAATAACTTATTTGTAATGATTCTAAAAATATTAATGACCCAAAACCAATTAAATCGTCAAAATTAGGTGAGACAATTGCTCCTTTCACCTCCCATGTAAATCCGTCCTTGTGTACAAATATATGTTACTTTGATTTTATTTCAGCATATGATTTCAACATCTAATTTCATAATTTGTTTAGTATCTCTATATCGATTAAGATTTGATAGACTATTTTACTTTTGTTTCGATTAAGCGTGGAGTTAGGCCGGACGTTATTTTTAAAAAATATTTTAATATTGTGTTATCTATGAAAAACTTTGAAAGCAACATTTATTAAGAATTATGTAAGATATCACATGTATCTTACAAGTCTTGACAAAACCTCTAGGAAGGTTAGTTCTACCCTAGTATACACCCAAAAGACACTAAGAATTTGTTTGAGAAGGATTTTTCCATGGTCACATTTACTCTATGTTGCATTAGTCCATGAAATCCGATGGCATGTTAGGCATCAGCCCTTCTCTCACGAAGTTCGATGCTTATCTACCTTGTCCAAAGGTGGTAACTTGATAGGATCTAACATCCTGAACATGAAATAACTAATAGAATCAAGTTTAGAAAAAATTGGATTTTCAAGATAAAATTCCGAAAATGCTTTGAAAAAGTAAATTGTGAGATCAAAAATTATTTTGGAGTTTTGAACTAAAAGGAACATTATAAAAAGTATTAATTTGGTTTGAAAAATTAAATAAAGACTAATTTAAAATAGGGTCAAACTTATGACCTCATAAAGGCCTAATTGTACCATTTTTAAGTAATTTGTTTTTTAATATATTTTACATTCTATTTTAATAATGAATAATATGTACACTTTACTTTTCTAATTAATAATATATGCTCTTTTATATTGAAACTAAACTATAACCAATTTTTACATTCTTCATATCTCTCCAAAATTCCTAATTTATAATTTTCTCTCAAATTTTGTACCTAAACTACTCCATTTTCATCAATCTTTTATTTCCACGAGGCAAGATCTCGAGAGAATAGCATTTCAAGGGTTGATAATACCTTTTAAATCAAGCTTAGGTCCTTCTAATTATAGTTTTCAAAATTGATGAAAAGAAAAATCATACGAGACTTGAAAGTCGAATCCTGTATTTTTCATTCTTGATTTTGAAATGAATTTAATGTTGTATTGATGTTTTTGTTCTGGAAAAAAATAAACAAATAAGATGTGACTTCATAGATTAATAGATTATTGGTTGGGAATTGAATCTTGATCTTTGTTAAGGAAGTTGTGAGTAGAAGTGATTTGATTTTTAGGAGATAGATACAAAGAAGAGTTAGTGAATCAAGTGATGATTGTGTTGTAGATTGCTATCTTAGCTAGTGAAGAAGGGAAAATGGATAGTGGATCGATGAATTTTAATTAGAATACGATTTGATTTTGTCATAAAAATTTCATAATTTAAAATTAATATGATTTAAGCCTTAAATCATCTTGGCACAAGTGTTAAATTTAAGTGATAAAAATGAAACAATTTAACTTTAAAAACTCAGCTAAATACTTACTAATTTTAATCCAAAATCTGATAAATTTAAAACAAAATGTGATTATAGACTTGTAAATGAGACGAGATAGCTCATAAGATATTCGAGTTCAATTTGAATTTGAATTTGACTAAAGTTCTTAACGAGTCAAAAGAAACTATTTGATATCCAACTCGAACAGTTCGTGAATAATTTAAAATTTTTAATATATTAGAATTATAATTTTTAAAATTAAATTATTAATATATATAATACAAAATTCTTATCTACTGAAGGTTCAGGTTAAAGCTCAAGTTCGAGCTTTTACCAAATTAAATACGATAATAATTTAAATTCAAAATTTTGAGCATAAGTCAAATTTTATAACTTCAAGCTAGTCAACTCAATTCAACTTAATTTTGTTCAGATTTAAATCAAACTCAATAATACTCAACTCCTTTTAAGTTTTAGGCCACTTAGATTGTTGTGGAATACGTTAAACAATTTAAAAAGAGAGTTGGGAATTGAAAGTACGAATATCCCTCAGGAGGGGTATTAAGGTAAATAAGTGACCAGTCATGTTCCACCAATCCATGCTTAGATGCAGAAGGGAGGTGAATAAGATGATCCTTCACTCCAAATTTGAGAAAGATCTGAAGAAGAAGACGAGGAAATGGGGTACCTTAGAAATCATTTCTTTTGTGCATTCCATTTCCTTTTATTATTGCAAACCAAAGTCGTTTGCTATGAGTACAAGGTGGGAGATTTAGATGCTTGGGCATTCCAACATCAGCAAATCCCCAAGCATATGCCAAATGGTCCAAGCTTCATTCCTTCAAGCTCCGAGACTCTGTTTGTAAGTTTCATTTTCATCCGTCTTTTCCATTTCGATTTTCATCTCCTGATTTTTGTTCTTCTTGTATTGCGGTGTTCTTATACCCACCAAGTCAAGATTCAATAATTCAAGTGACGGAACAATCCTACAATACTTGTAATCTCAAGGATCCCATCTTGTACATGAACAATGGCAACTCACTGTTTAACATCACCAAGCCTGGGGAATATTTCTTCACCAGCGGGACGCCCGGTCACTGCCAAAAGAAGCAGAAGCTATACATCGCGGTGCTTTCAGGGAATGGCTCTGCATTTGCGCCTTCTGCATTGCCTGACACTGCATCTTCACCGTCTTACCCGACCGTCTTCGGCTCAATCCCTCAACCGCCGTCTTCTTCGCCGCCCCTGAGGTTCTCATCCTTCGTTGCAGCTGTTGTTGCGGTAATCAATGCTCTGATGTGAAAGGGGAGACTGTTACTACTCTCTACCGTCAAATTCTCCAATGGGATTTATTTATTTATTATTGTTCCTTCAAATGTTATTTCTAGAATCTGGGTTTTGTTGTCATATTATGATTCTTCAGATTTGTTATTCTTTCCGGTGATTGAACTTCAATGGGCATAATTTTTTTTTGAAACAACCTCAATTAGCATATGAATGGTGATATGGGGTCGCAGTTGCAGTCTTGTGAGAAGCTTTTTGGCGTTTGAGATGGTTAAATCGCAAGTGTTGGATAGGTGCAGGGAGACGAACACCGCCTGAAATTATGACAGCTTCCATTAATTTCGACAATCAATAAGATATTAGCTGTTGATCAGTATCTAAATACTTTATTTCGACAAGAAAGTAGAATATAAGAGTTAAAAGTAAGGTGATTTTATCTCCTCCTCTCTTTTACTTTTTCTTCTTCTTTACAATTTGTATGAATTTTATTGATCAATCTAATTTATTCTTCTTTAATTTTGTTTAATCAACGGTAATACTGTTTTTAATGTTAGTTGTCGCCTGCATATTATATTTTTTTAAATTTTTTAATAAGAATAATTATATTTTTGTCACATTTTCTATATATTTATGACACGTTTATCTCTGTCTTTGTGGCATATTTTTTCAGTCTTTTGGTAGCTTACGGTTTTTTACTGTTGTTTATGATTTTTTTTCATTGTTTTTGTTTATCTTTTTTCTCAGGGTTAGATTTGACACCTCCACGACAGGTCAAGATGGCGCTTATTTGTTATCATGACGATCTTTCTTGCTTTTGACCCTCGTATTGATTTGGATACGCATTCGTGGATAGTTTTCTCACGTCGATTGAATCTGATTTACGATTTATCGGTGATCTTTCAGTATCTTCATCTCCTTTTGTGGTTCGTTTACCGACGCAGTCAGATTTGTTCGTATCTTTATTTTATTCGAATTTTTTTGTTAGGTTTTTTAATCTTTTCCTTATTTGGCCCTTATGTGATATAGGTTTGCTAGTTTTTATCTCAATAGTAATAGGAAAATGTCATAATTATATTTTAAGTTTACGATTATGCTTGTAAATCTTAATTGTAATTTTGGATATTTTTTATTTTTAATAAAACTAGCAATTTTCTATAAAAAAAAAGTATGGTGATTTTATTAAGGTCGTATCATATAAGAATTCGAGACTAAAATAAAAATAAAAGAAGATCTTATTAAAATAATCGAGAATAATAGTTTAGAAATAAATATATGATTTCTTATTAATGAATTGAAAACATGTTGATGTTTGCAACTACATAATTTTTTAAGGCATGTTTTCGATCACTTTTATGGTGCTCGAGATCACTGGTTATCTATCTCCTAGGATACAACAACTAGATGATCAACTACAGTTACACTTCTGCAAAGATCATGAACTATTCCACCACCTTCATCTATCACCGAAAAACTAGATAACAATAAAAGAATTCTTTTTTTTTAGTTGTATGAATTGTGTTTAACCTAATAGGTTTACACAATATTTATAAGGATTTCACATTGTAAATAATTGAAAATTTTTTACCTAATAAAGCATCTAATTAACGAGAATCAAACAATTTCCAAAATTATTGTTTTGATTAAAGAAACGTTTTAATATTTATAATTTTAATTTCAAAACAAAATTTTTAAAAGATATACTATATTTGAGAAAAAAATATGTTTAAATTTGGGTTAAATATCCACAAGCTCACAAAGGGTCCAACATATTCGGAGATTCGTGTTACCCACGTTGTGCATGTCTGCACATGTACGAACCAACAATTGATTTCACATTTTCCTCAATAAAATTTGGATCAATTTCTCATTCAAAGCTCCAAAAATATCAAATTTTATTAACAATTCCCTATCTGAATAAAATTGATCATTTTATCAATAACATTTTGGCTCAATGTGGTGATATACTCTACGGTCGATAGTTGCACATGATAGTTAGGCATCCTCCTTTGAACATTCCCTTGTGATAACATATTTACTTTACTGACTGACCAGTAGACATGTTGTCCTTGAACTATTATGTTGTTTGTATAAATGATGGTATATTTCACACAATTACCTTTTTCACAAGAATATTAGTTCTCATGGGTATGTCTATATAGTCATGAACATCATCTGACTCTGGAAGAGTTTGAAAGAACTATGTCCAATAGTCTCTTTAAAACGATCTCATTTTACTCTCACATAGGTGTGACATCCCAATCGGCGGGTCAGTGACCAATTTGTAAGAATTTTTAAACTTAATGGTTGAATTAGATTACTTTGATAAATTTAAGGATTTATGGAGGAATTTTGTGTTGGGTATTATAATAAATATGGATGTTTAACAAGGGCAGAATAGTAATTTACAGGGGAATGATATTTTTACTTGCTTTATTATTGGATATGGGGTAAAAGAGAGAAGTGTTGAACTTTTTCCTTCTATTCTTCTTCTTACCGTGGACCTTATTGGCAAAGGTAATTTTATGCAAATTTGTTGGTTTCTTTAAATTTTGGTTTGATTTTGGAAGTGGAAAGGTAGTATAAGATTAAGGAAAACTTATATTAGATTAAAACATCAAGAGGAGTGATTTAGGCATGGATTTGTAAAATGGGTTTAGAAATGAAATTTTGATATGGAGTAGTTTTTGAAATTTTAATGAGATATTTGACTTGTTAATAGACTATAAAGGCTTAGGAGTATTAGAATTTCATAAGAGCTTGGTTGAAAACATGGTATGATTTTTAGATATAAGTGTTTTAGTGAAATTTTGTATGTTTGGGAGTAGTAATTGAGTACACGTTGGTGTAGAAGTATAAGAGTGAGTTTTAAGGCTTTTGGAGTGATGATATTTGGGAGTTATGAAGGTTTTTAGGTGATTTTTGGGGTAAAAATAGTAATCTTGGGCTTCGAGTATCTGTACCGTTAGAACAATATCGATACTTCAAGGATAAAATCTAGGAAATTATTACGGGTATTATCTGTAACATCCTCAATACTGGGTTAGTGACTAAATTGTAAAATTTTAGAATTTAGGGATAAAAGTGGAATAGTTGAATAGTTTAATTATTTATGTGAAGATATTTCCTGAAAACGTTTAGTAATTATTGAAAGAATGAAAGGGCAAAAATGGTCATTTGACTTGAAAATGATAAAAAATTATATATATATATATATATACGGGGATAAGGATGAGGAGATATTTTCTCCACTTCATCTTCTTCTTCTTCTTCATGTACGAGAGAAAGAGAGCTAAGCTTGCAAAGGTAAGTTTTTTAATTAGTTGATTATTTGTTGATTTAAAGGTTGGGTTTTGATCATGAGATGATAACTAAGCTTAAGGAAAGCTTAAGTTATCTTAAAATCAAAAGATGAAGAAGTTATGAAAGATTAAAGAAAATGGGTTTTTAAGTGAATTTTTGGAAAAGAGTTGATAAGTTGAATTTGAAACTAAATTTGACTTGTCATCAACTTAATTAAGAGATATGAAGTGATAGAATTGGATTTAGAGCATCTTGAAAATTTGGTATAATTATTGATTTCCATATGAAAGATGAAATTTTAAGGTTAAAGGTGTATTGAATGGGTAGAAATTAGTTTAAGTATATGTACTTGAGTTAAGAATAGAAAAGGGAATGAAATATGGATAATTTTAATGAAAAGTTATGGAATTTTCGGGTGAAATCAGTTTATAATTGATGGGTGCACCGGTAAACTATGAATGGGCACTGATGCACTAAGACAAAATTTGAAGGTGCATCGATGCATTAAGGGGTGCATCGATGCATGGGAATTTCGAACCTAATTTGGGTACCGATGCACTCATAGTGCATCAGTACACTCCTAAAGAAAATTAGGAATATGAGTTTATTAAATTCGTTTAAGTTAATAGCATCAAAGTATAAGGTTTAGGCTTTTGATAATCATTTTGAAAATTATATTTATGTAGATACAGAGCCTAAACGAATTTCGGAACAATCGAAGGATTATGATTTATTCAAAGCAAACAAGGCAAAGGTGAGTGCAATTTAATTTGTACTTAGGTTATTTAACAAACATTGGCTTGCGATGAGCCAGTGACGGAGTTACTGTAGTAAAAAGTGACTTCTAAAATGTTATTCGATTTGTGATTTATATGATGCTTATGTGGCATGAGTGTATGTGATATATACTATTGCATATGTTATATGAATTGTGTTAATACATGTTAGTGTGATAAGCTATGTGAACTAGTAAAAATAGTGTATGTGATTACATAAGTTATATGATATAAACATGTGATATAACATAAGCTAACGAATTATATGATATGAAATAAGATAGATATATGTGGTTATATGAGTCATGATATGAAAAATAGGAGAAAATGAATATGGGATATGGGATATGGGATATGTGAAAGTGAATATATGTATACAAGACATGACATATGTGCTTACATAAAAACATGAGAAATGATATAAGTTATATTATACGATCTATGTGATTGCATACACATGTGATATATGTTACATGATATGAACCTATGTGATACATGTTATATGATATGAGATATATGTTTACACATACATGCGGTATGTGACAGAAGAAAAAGTATATGTAATTACAAGAGAAATGACATGAGTACATGAACATATGAAATATAAGAATAATGCCCATGGTATATAATACGAGAGCTATAGGTATAGTTGGCATGCCAAGATTCGAGGGTTTACGCGGTCCTTCAGGACAATTCATATGTCCTTCGGGACAATTCTTAGGTCCTTCGAGACATATTCACAGGTCCTTTGGGACAAAATTTCATATGCCGTTTAGTGGGACATATACGAGCTGTGGTGACAGCAATAGTGCATAACCTCAATGTACTCGAATACCTTAAAGTTCTCAATATTGTACATGAGCTAATAAAGAGATAATCATGAATATAATGTATGTAATATATACATATGATGTGGGATACGAACTGTATGAAATGATGTATGTATGTTATGAGTTATTGCATCTGTTATAAGAATGAGATATAAGATATATGATAAGAACATAAGAGATTATATGAACAAGAGATAATAAATATGAATGATAATAGTGTATGAATATGATAGAAACAAAAATGATGATAATTATTGTATATATATATATATATATGTATTCATTTTTGTTATATGAAATGTTCTATGGTTTATTATATGTTTTATATGCCTCACTAAGTCAACGACTTAGCGTATGATTGTTTCACACGTAGGTTTTGAGAAGAGGAAGATTGATAAAAGTTATGCAAGACATGTCAATTTCTCCTTTCCAAAGATCATATCAGAAAAGAATTGAGTAGTATGTATTTTGTAATAATGATAGTAGTTGGCATGTAAATAAAGGTTTAAATATGATATGTTCTAATTGGTTTATAAAATCATATGAATGAGTTTTGTAATGTTTTGAACGTGCATATGTAAATGGTAATTTTATACAGATGAAAACTTAGATTTTTATGAATTTATACGTATTTTGCCGAAAGTTATTGTAGCAGTACTATAACAGTGCATCGATACATAATTTATATTCGAAATTTTCACTGTTTATGGTACTGTTCACGATATTGTTCATACCATATAGTAATGTTCATAAATACGTTTTTGACTTAAATTTTTTTATAATGAAGTATAATTTAATAGTATTTATTGTATTTTCTTAATATAAGTTCAAATGTATTGAGATTTTGTAAGAATATTGTTTTACAAAGTCAATGTGACATCTCGGACTCGTATCCGGGTTGGGTACGGGTTGGGGGTGTTATAGTATCGATACATGTTGAAGGGGTATTGATACTGTAAGGATAATATTGATACCTGAAGGATGATATCGATACCCTTGAAACATCAAATGCCAGATTGGTATCGGTACCTTGAGGAGATATCGATACCTTTGAACATTAAATGCCAGATTGGTATCAGTACCTTGAGCAGGTATTGATACCCTTGAACATCGAATGCTATTTCGGTATCGGTACCATGAGAAGGTATCAATACCCTTGAAGGCAAGTATTGGTACTATTAGGGTAGTACCGATACTTCTAAACATGAAATGGAAATGTAGGGTTTCTTGCATCCCAAGCTATTCTGATACGATATAATTGAGTTGAAGAATGATATTGATTTTTGATTGTTTTGTGTAGTGATTGAACGTAATCGGCTTTCGGTCAACTCGGCATTTAAATTATCGATTCGAAAGGATTAAGATTTAGATTAGACTTCTGTGAGGAAAAGGTGAGTGGAACTTCTCGGTTTTGTAACAAAATTGAGGAAGGCTTGCAATAAGCCAACCTTAGTGTTTTCGATCGAAAACTTTATAATTTCTTTATTTTTATATTGCAATGTTTTATTTGATTTATATTATATAAGTTATGTTTTATGGTTATATGAATTTGAAAATGTGAACTTTGAACAAGTAAATGTGAACACTCTATGAGAGAGAAACTATATGAAAAAGAAACACTTTGAATAATGATTGAACATAATTATGTGATTAATAGCCCAAAGTATATGTATGAGTATTAGATGTATAGTTAGCATGCCAAGAGTCGAGGGTTTTATGTGGTCATTCGAGATAATTATGTGGTCATTCGGGACAAATATGTGACACTTCGGTGCAAACCTATGTGGTTCTTCGGGACAATTATATGGCACTTCGGTGCAAATTACGAGCTATGGTGACAACATTAGTGCACAACCTCAATGTACTCAAATACATAGCGTTCTTAGTAGTATACTTTGGGCATTTGAAATAAAGAAATATAAAGTGAAACTATTTATATTATACTTTTGATATGAGAAACAAGGAGAATTTTTTGTGAACCATTTTGAATAAAACAAATAAGATTTCTGTTACTAAGTTAGCACTATTAGTATTGCCTCACTAAGTCATCGGCTTAGCGTGCGATTTTTTTGAAGAGATCAAATGACTGATTTGTGGAGGATAGCATATCACCGGAAGATCCGATCAGGACAAATTAAATGTAGGTTTTTGGGTTAATTTTGTAAACTATTGGCATGTATTATACTTTTAATTTGAAATGCTCTGGTCGATTTTACAAACTCTTATATTTGGATATCTATATAAATTATTAAGATTTTATGTGAAATTATTATCTTATTCGAATGGTTTATATTTTCTATATTTTGATTGGGACAACAAATTTTAATTTGTTCATGTTTGTGAATTTCGTATGTTTTGAAAAGTCAAATGTGACACATCGGATTCGTATCTGGGTCGGATTCGTATTATACTTTTCAAAACTTTCTTATTTCATTATAGCCCAAAGTATATTTTAAGAGAATATAAGGTACGTGAGTGAGATGAGTGTGTGTAATACAGATTTTAGATCGTCAGAGTCGGAACAGATAAGCACACATAATGCTATCACATCGGAAATAACAATATGTGCACAAAGTGCATTCAGATCATAATATATATACTAGTGTACACTCCAGTACACCACAATATATCAGAATCAGAACAAATAATCACTCTACCTCATGACATGACAATTATACCTATGACTCTCCATATAACATACAGTGGACTTTTTAGTTCATTTCGTAATCATTTGATAAAAATCATATCAGAATCAGAAATATATTTATTTCACATTCGTAAAATGTGACATGGGCAGTTCATACCCAAAATCATTCATAAAACTTATTAAAAATATTACATATATAATTCGATAGTGAAAACATAATTCATATCTTTGAAATAAATAATATGAGGTTGACTTATCAGAAGTCATCATCGATCAAAATAATTAAATACATAAATTGCACTCACCTTTGCCTCACTATAGAACTTGTATACAATAATCCTAGTCACGAGCTTTTTCCTTTCCTTTCAGATCATTCGGATTGCTAGTTTTATTGTAATATGACAATACCAAATTATAACACAAAATATTTAAACTACATATTAATATCGTTCTAACATAAGTTCATTTTGACATTTGAAAATCTATAAAATAAAATCGATAACTAAATATATATCAACCAAACTCATAACTCCATTATAACTTTAAACTTCTCGAAACACTTATTCAATTCCACAAATAATTATTCCCAACATGATTCTTCAACTTTTATCAATTTTAAAATCAAACCACATATTTTAAATTCTTTCTAGAATTCAACTCAACTTTTCATTTAATTTCATAATAGCTCTTCACTATTATGATCATTTCCCATTAAATATATAAAATTTCCAGCAACTAAAATAAAAGTTCAAATAAATACTTCAAAACTCAAAAGCTTACAATTTCATCCTAAATTTTCTTAGACTTTTCATGTCAACCTTACAACTTGATAAACTTGAAACTCAATCCGAACTTAATACTTAAACTCCAAAATCAGCACACTTCCAGAATTTCCAGAATTGTTCTAACTCACCCAAATGGTACCTTTACATTTAAAAATTAACACCCAAGTCCCACTATTATCAAGACTTTTCGAATTCCAACCTAAAAATTCCAAATTTTGCAATTTAACTCTAATCAACTTTCCAAATTAAATTTCCAGCATTTCAAGTGCCAAAAATCAGTATTGAACCTTTCAAAAATGACATTCTTGCAAGAAAGTCTCACAGTTCTCAAAACTTGGAAACTAGCTCATTTTCTTATCTATGCTTCCAAATTGATTCAAATGAACTCTCAACTCACATAGAATACTTATAATATCATTTTTAGACCATAGAAAATTTTTCAATATTTTCCCCTAATTTTCCTTGTTTGGCCGAATATATCTAATGATAAAGGGCAAAGACTCCATTCAATTTCAATCATTAATTCATCTTCCTTGCACCATTTTCATGCTATTTTAACCATAACAACATCAAATTGAATCCAAATCTTAACACTTCCATAAATCCTAATATGCATGTACAATTAATTTTAATCATCATACATGCTTTAGAAATAATCACTAATATCAAAAACATAAAAATCCTTCATCAATTCTTCAAGATCACTAAACCTCCTTAAACCTTAATCATGAAATCTCATCACATAATCATCTTCACCATGAAATATTGGTACCAAATGATAGAGAATTTCATGTAGATTAATTCTCTATCTAATAATTAAATCCAAAAAATCAAGTATATTGCTTCAAAAACCAAAAAAAAATCTTACCTTGTTGTGAAGGCTTGGCCGTAGCTGAAGATGGAGAGAGAATTCGTGAGATTTCTTGAGAAAAATCTCCCCCTTCTTTAATATATAATTACAAAATGAATTTTATATTCATTTTTGGTCAAAAACCCAAATTACCATTAATAAATCCCCAAAATTACCTCCATGCCACTCCTTCATCTCTATTTTAATATTATTAAAATAGCTGTAAAATTTTCATCTCTCAATTTTTCTTTTTGACCCTTCAATTTTCCAAAATTTCATTTTAGTCCTAAAATTTTAAAACTTTCATTTTAGTCACTAAACAAAATTTAGGGTATTACATCGGTGGTCAAAATATTTTTTGATCATAGTTGAGTAGTCACCCGTGTAGTTTAACCTTAAATTTACGCGTTCACCGACATTGATTCATTAAACTATTAACATAATTGTTAATAGTATTGACATAATAATCCATTATATTTATATGATAGTGCACGATGTTGATGTGACAGTCCACATTTGAATGATGATGTATTAGAGTGGCTAAATTAATTTTTTAGTCAACATTGCCGACATAATTATTTTTTGGTTAAACTACATATTTAATACCTTAATTATCACTTTTGTTCTGTTTTAGGCACCTAACTATTTTTCAAAATAATACCTAACATTGTAATTTGGTTTCATTTTGGTCACACACCATTAAAAAATTAACAAAACTGTTGACGTGACATTTTGTATTTTTTTAATTATGATATGACATTACTTTAAGGTGACACGTCAATACCATCATAGTTAAATAACTAAGATGGCATTTGTCAATCTACTATGGTAGTGTGATGACCTAAGATAGGTTATGCCCTAGACTTGAACTAAGTGTGATTAGTTCGAATAATAGATTAAAGAATAATAAAAGTGGAAGATTAATGACTATAAGTTCATAACTGGCTTACATGTTTATTTTATGAGACTCATGAAATATAGTTGAGTAGATTTGTATGCAATGATCTTTTTAACTCATCTTTTAAATTATTTACTCTTGAAGGTTATAGGTTCATTGGATCGTGATGAGACAACAATATCATCGGAGGAGTTTCAGTGAGAGTACAAGAGTACTGCGATGAGGACTTGGATGGATGTGTAGAGATCATAATTTTTATTCGAGTAGTGCTGTAAAATATTTTACTATATTTTATTTTATTTATTTGGTTTTCAAATAAATGAGTTTGGCTTTCAAAAAATATTATGTTTTTCATATCTTGTATTATTACGCTAAGAGTTTTTGTATATGTGTTGATGTGTAACCGGGTTTGTGATATATTTGGGCCAACAAATGAAGGTTTAATTGGGTTTAGTGATATATGTGTTGATGTGTAACCGGGTTTGTAATAAATAAACACAATCTATTTTGTTTTTTTACGAATGGGAAATTAAATAAAAATGGTTGAGAAATAAATCAGCTATAAAACGGAAATGGGCCTACATGACTAAATGGATATAATGGGTCAAACGAGATGTGTCCAAAGTGAGCCCAATAAAAATAAATTAAAATTAAATGGGATGAAAACACGATCAAATAAAAATCAACTATTTGTCTATTACAATTATAAAGAGTAAAATGAATTAAACTTTAATTTAAACATAATAAATCAACTAGAACTATAATAAAACCTTGAAAGTATAAAAACTGCATATGTTAACTTTCTAATCTCACTTAAAAACTATATATATAAAAGAATAAGATCCAATTATACAATATAAAACTTTTTTAATTTAACACATATTTAATATTGTTGGGCGAGTGAAAATATACAGTTGAGATTAACAATAAGAAATAATATATTAACAATAAGAAATAAAAAAATATTTACTAAAAAACAAATCGTCAATTTTCACTCATTCAACAATCCTAAATCTCTATAAAATTTTAAAAAAAATCATATTACTCAATCCAATCATAATCTGTATATATAGTATGCCATAATGAATATAAGTAATCTGGTGAAGATTAAAGACAAAGATGTAAAAACCCATGATTTAAAGATTTGAAATGGAAAGAAAGGAACTATGGCACTGACTGATCAAAAAAAATATTTGAGGGTGTACATGTATATATTAACTGTACAAAATTTTTAAAAGAGATAAATACAAATAAAATTTAAGGGTAAAAATCATAAATAAATGAGTCATTAATCGAAGAAAATTTAAATTTTAAGGTAAGTACAATAAAATTTTACAATGAACGTCATTTATAAAATAAATGACTAAATGACTAATCGAATAAAATTTATATTTATCACCCTCAATTATGAGCGCATCCGCCAGTGATGGTAGAGACCAGAGACATTGTATCCATGAGTTGAAAACTCAACCAAAGCATGGTAGCCAGGGTCTTAATTTCCAAATATGGTAGGCCCGTTTCGCCACTCCATTGCTCCTCCTTAAAGCTAAGCATATAATGATTCACGCCTTTCAATCACCTAAAGATGTCTTTTAAAAATGAGTACATTCAAAGCTTAGCTTGCGATGCATCCAAGCAAAATGTCTTTTCTTTTATAATTTTTCACATCAAATGCGGTGAGTCGATTCACATCAATCAAAACAAACCACCCCTTCCACTTTCACAAATATCTATTATTTGTCCATCTACGTATACATTAGAAACGTTTCTCACACCTTAACAAACCATACAAATTCAGAAATTACCAAGTTTTTATTTTAATTTCTAACTAACCTTGATGTATCACAAGACGAAAACCATATATAACATTTAAAATAACCCCTTTTTAATCATTGTTAGCGTGCGTTTCACTCTACCCATGATTGGGTACAATCAACTTTAGATAACTATTGAACCTCTAGTTTACTATATGTCTTGGTTTTATTTTTCAAATTTTGAACATTTTTTTTAATAGTTGAGGTGATTATAATGTAATATATATATAGAAAATTTTTAACTTATTGACAACGTAAACTAATCCTACAAACATAAATACTCGAACTCATGACACTTTAACATATCCAAATCTTTATTGAAGTATTCCAAAATTAAATCAAATTTGTTAAGAATCGATTAACATTACATATATGTATGTGTGTGTGTATATATATATATACAAAGATGGACTTAGGCAAGGAAAGATGGGGCGATTGTCCCCCTGAAAATTTCAAAGTTCTATATATTTTCTTTGTATTTTTAATTTAAAATTCATCCCCCGAAAATTTTAGTTTACATGAATTTATGATCGTTACATGAGTGAAAATAGGTAATTGAGATTAACAATAGAAAATGAGAAGATATTCACTCAAAGAAAATGAATTAATTTCTATAATTTATTTTTACTCATCCAACTATCTTAAATTTATGTAAAATTAAAAGAGTTTTAATATATATATATATATGAGAATGCGAGAATTTTATGTTGAAAATTTGTGTTCATACAACACAGATTGTTACATAAGATGGAAGGAAATTTTGATTGAAACATTTGACAAGAGTCTAATTGTTATTGATAAAAAAAATTAAGTTATGTTATTCTAAAATGATTTTTTATAGAAGTAAATAATTTAACATGTTACATGCCGATATATATATATATATATCGATATTACAAAATAGTTACATAAGTTATGTTATATATATATATATATAAGATATTAAGTTATGTTATATATATACATGGTTGGCCTTGAGTAGGAGATCTTGGATCAATTTTGGTGGTAGTGGACAGGTTCTCGAAGTACGCCACTTTTATACCAGCATCAAAGTATTGTTCGGCGGAAGAGACTGCTAAGTTGGTGTTCAAACATGTGGTGAAATATTGGGGCATTCCTCAGAGCATAGTCAGTGACCGAGATGGAAGATTTATTGGGAAATTTTGGAAAGGATTGTTCCAGTTATTAGGGACACAACTCAACTTTTCGTCGAGTTACCACCCTCAAACAGATGGTCAGACTGAGCGATTTAATGGACTCTTAGAGGAGTACCTGAGGCACTTTATTCAGGCCAATCAGAAGAACTGGCCTCCATTATTGGATGTGGCGCAATTATGTTTTAATTCACAAAAGAGTTCATCTACTAATAAAAGCCCTTTTGAACTGGTGACAGGTCAGCAGCCAAGACTTCCTCACACTGTGGATGAGACCTCTCAAGGTAGATGCCCTCGTGCCTCAAATTTTGTGGGGGAGTGGAAGCAGAATATGGAGATTGCCAAGGCTTACTTAGAGAAAGTAACGAAGCGTATGAAGAAATGCGCAGATCGTAACAGGCGAGACCTACACTTTCAGGTTGGAGATTTGGTGCTAGTCAAGTTGATGCCAGAACAACTTAGATTTTTACGCCAGAGGGATCGTCGCTTGGTGCGTAAGTACGAGGGTCCAGTCTCAATAGTAGCAAAGGTGGGGAATGCTTCGTACAAAGTTGACCCTCCTACTTGGATGAGAGTTCACCCTGTCTTCCATGTGAGCAATTTGAAGCCGTTTTACACCGATCCCAATATCGATAATCAGAGTATGTCTGCCAGGGAGTCAATCGGCACACAACCACCCTCACAGCGTCATGTTGACGAGATTCTAGCAGGGAGAATTGTTAAGGTGGGTGTAAATAATTGTTACATAAGTTATGTTATATATATATATATATATAAGCTTAAATTTAAATTTAACATGTTACATGCCGATATTACAAAATAGTTACAAACGACCCAACAAGCAAGCCTAAACTCGGATGCAGCCCAAGCTGTTAGGGTTTAAAGGAAACCCTAGTTTTCCTCTTCTAGCCGCAGCACGATCTGGACCGTTAGATTTGGACCCATCAAACGGTCCAGATCTAGATCAACTACGATTTTTACCCTAATGATACATCAGTCGCCACCGTCAATGTATCACAACCGTTGGATCCGATCAACGATCCAACGACCCAACTTTACCCAAGAACATTAGACCATTGTAATTCACGTGTGCCTCCCCAGATGCCCCACGTGTCCGAGAGTCTGATCCACGCGTCCATGCCTCGACTGCCTTGACTGCCCCAAGCGTCTGAAGCGACTATTTGTCCCCTTTACCGTAACAGTGCAGGACAGAGGCCTAGGTTGCTCTGACTGCAAAGATGGCAATCTTTCCTCTTTGTTCTCACATGCAAGACAAAAAATAAAAGAAAATATCAGAGAAAATGAATATTTTCTCCCTCAGCAAATCAAACGTAATATCGAGGTAGCAAAATAGAAGAAGATCATCCTCTTTATTATCGGGTGAGGGTGAATAATAGAGAGGAGAACAAAAAAATTGGGACTTTTCGAAATCAAACGTAATATATATTAATATTATTATTATACGAATATATATATATATATAATGAAATTAAAATTTAACATCTTACAGGCTCAGATTACAAAATAGTTATAAACGACCCAATAAGCAAGCCCAAACCCAGATATAGCCCAAGTTGTTAGGGATTAAAAGAAACCCTAGTTTTCCCCCGCCTAGTCATCGCTCGATTTGGATTGTCAGATATGGACCCATCGAACGATCCATATCTGGATCAACTAGGGTTATTACCCTAATGATACATCAGCTACCACCATCAAAGACTCACAGCTGTTGGATCCGATCAGCGATCTAACGGCCCAACTTCACCCAAGAACATCAGACCGTTTGAATTTGAACATGCATCACACGCGTGCCTCTCCAGCTACCTCATGCGCTCGTGAGTCTGATCCACACGCTCGTGCCTCGACTGCCCCAAGAATTTGAAGAGGTTGTTTGTCCCTCTCTGTCGTAACAGAGCAGGACATAGGCCTTGGTTTCCCTGATTGCAAAAGATGACAATCTTTCCTCTTTGCTCTTACATGCAAGATAAAAAAATTAAAGAAAATATCAAAGAAAATGAAGATTTTCTCCCTCAACAAATCAAACGTAATATTGAGGTAGTAGAATAGAAGATGATCGTCCTTTTTATTATCGAGTGGGGGTAAACAACAGAGAGGATAAGAAAAAAATTTGAAACTTTTTGAAAGCAAAGAAAAATCCAGTGCATATTTAAAGGAGAAAAAGAAAGGGATAAGGGAGGAGAATCTTACCTTGCTATCACCAGAGTCTTCAAGCGTCATTGGAAAGTCATGTCCTTCTAAGGTAAATCCTTAGATCTAGGGAGTTTCGTGGGTTTTTGGGCTTAAAGGGTTTTAAATATGGGTTTAGGAGAGAGGGGGTTATTTTGGAGTATTTTTTTCAAACTCCGACCGTCGTGGGCGGCAGTAGAGCGCTCTGGTGAGTGATTGCCAGAGGTTTTCGGTCTCCCCCGGTGAAGAGCAAAGAAGAGAAAGAACAAAGACAATATTTTTCCCATTTGGGGAAAGAGAAAAAAAATGAGGGAGTATGGCCATTTTGGCCATATTTTGGGTATTTATACCCAATCCGAAACGACATTGTTTCGAGAGACAGAGTGGTGCATTTTGGGCGCATGGAAGAATCGTTCCCGCAACCCTTGTATCTTGTAAAGTTTCGATTTGTTCACCGAAATGAAATTTCATTTATTGTAGTTTGTATCTCAAGTTTCACTGTGTTTCTATTTTAGTCACTGGCCACATTTATACATGTTTTAGGTAAATGTTTGATTCAATCCTTAAATTTTAATGATTTCCATTTTAGTCATGAATATTGATAATGGTTTATTTACGATTCTAATGCCTAGTTCGTATACTATTTGCAATGGTTGCCCTAATTCTTACTTGTTTTGCTGTTTGATATTAAAAGTTGATACCTTTTCTATTTTGGTCACATATTTGTTGTGTCTTTTAGTTTATTCACTTTGTATTCTGATTTGCTATGTATTTACACCGTATTCCATATTAATAAGTGTCATATGTATAAGTAGCTTGTTTTATGTACGCTTATTTAATCGAGTATCATATACATGTGCCAAGAGAGTTTTTTATATATTGTTTTGGCTCAAATATTATACGCATATTATATAATTATTATTCTTAAATATGCTTAGGTTAGATTAATATATGTATATTAGTATTTTTTTTAATATTTATAAATATTATTTTCTGAGAATAATTTATGAAGATGAACTTTACCGAGTGTGTCTCAGCCAAATTGTTTGTACAAAATGGTATGATCTTATTCGAGTAAGTATTAAATGTATGAAAATGACACTTAGTGAGGGGAATCATGGAAACACGCCTTAACTGGAAATGAGTGTGTCTCCAAAGGATTGTTCGTACGAAATGACATCCTTTTGTTACTCGATTATTTTTCAAACATATCAAATATATGTCCATTTTATTACAAAGATCAAGGCAATGGTCTTTTATATGGGGAATCAATAGAAACACGCCTTAACTGTAAATGAGTGTGTTTCCGGGGATTGTTTGTATAAAAGAATATCCTTTCGAAAGAAATATTTAAAGGAGATGATCAAAATTTAAATATACCATTTGATTTTATAATTTTCAAAATCTAGATGACATATAATCGCTTAGGTACCAATTTCGGGCGATGTGGGGGTGATAATCCTTCCCAACGCGTAATTGACTCTCGAACCCTTTTCAAAATGAGTTTCTGGTTAAATGCATATCACTTTTTATATTTGAAAATTATTTTTCTTAAAATTATTTTAAAAGATATATTTAGGTATTCGATCTACCTAACCCAAAGGTCGATGGCTACTCCGAACCTATTTATTTTTTCTTTATTTTAAAACCCAATATTTCCTAAAATTAAGTTGAATCACTTTGTAATACCCCAAAAATTTAGATAATGACCAAAATGAAAATTTTGAAAGTTTGACGGTCAAAGTAGAAAATTGGGAAAATTTAAGGAATTATGTGGTGATTTTCCCAAAAAGAATTTTATTCCATAAATGGATTTATTTAGTGACCAAATTATAAATTTGGTAAATTTTGGTGACTAAAGTATAAACTTTGAAAAGTTTAGGGACCAAAAATGTAATTTAAAAAATTACAAATGTGTCACGAAAATAAGAAAATAAAAATATTATTTTCACATTTTTAAAATATTGGAAAATAATATTTAATGGTTTAATTCCATTTTTAATTTGAATCGTTGGATTAAGGTGACTAAATTGTAATTTTTGGAAATTGCAAGGGCAAAATGGTAAAGTGGAAAACTAATTTTTTCATCTTTTTCTATTGGAAGATGCATGATAAGGATAAGTATTTAGGTTTTATGGTAATTACGAAGTTTCATTAAGGGTATATTGGTATTTTCTCAATTTAATAAATTTAATATTCATTAAATATTATTTTAAAGGATGATAAGCATGATATCAATCTAAAATATCATGCCAAGATGTTCATCTTCTCTAGAAAAGGACGTGAGATAGCTTCCAAGGTAAGAAAATATTTTATTTTCAATTTTTGAGCCAATTCCTTTGGAATTTGGGTTATGCTGTGAAATAGGAAAGTGATCTACGCGAAAAACGCTATCATTTGGTACCAATATTTCTTTCTAATCTTGTTGGATTTCAAAGATCTCAAATTCTACAGTTTGTGTTCATATAAGGGATCATGAAACTGGTGATGAATCTTGATGTTTTTGAGGTTGTAGATTCATTTTTCAAGCTTGATTTATTGTTAAAACATGTTCAATCTTCCTTGAAATAATTCTTTAAAATTCGGCTAAGAGAGGAAATTGTAGAACTTTGTGTTCTGATGAGAGTTGATTAGGGATTTGATTGTAGAGATGTTATAAGGTTGATTGAAAGTTGATTTCATGCTTGAATCGAATCAAAATCGAGCAAAATCATGAAAATCCTAGTTTTGGAACTTTAAACCATTAGGCCTTGGTCTTAAAGGATGAGAAAATTTATGGAAATTTTATATAAGGTCTAGAAATGATGTTGAAAGTATTCTACAAGCCTTAGAAAAAATTTGGGATCATTTTGTAATTTTTGAAAGTTGGGGGACCAATTTGTCAATTTCAGAAAAGTTGTGAAGGGTTGTATAATTGTTTAATAGTTGATGTACTGTGCTGGAAAATGTTGTTTTGGAATTGAAATGAGTGTTAGATGTGAAATATGACTATTTTGGAAGTTTGAAAAGATTGGTGATTTAAGTACAACTTCACATAGTTGGGGCACTTAAATGTAATTATGTCTTTGTAAAAGCATTTGAATGGTAATAATTTCAATGCTGGAATTTTTGGTATTAAGAATTTAAGTGATAAAATAGTGAAGGACCATTTTGTGTAAATTGGAAAAGTTGGTTCCAATGTTAAAATGAATTATTAAGTGTTAAGTATTTTGATAGAAAATGAGTTTCAAGTATATTATGGAGTTATTTTGGGATATGTTTATGTTAGTAAAATACTAACATATGTATCATTATGAATTTGTGATTTATATAGATTGTGATTGATTTGTGATTGAAGCAAGTCAAGTATAAAAAGGATTTATTGTGGAACATAGTGAGGCACATATTTTGGATATATAAAGTGTCAAGGTGAGTGCAATACATGCATGACATTGTACATAGATGTTTTATACATTATGTACATAGATGTTTTATACATAATCAGGAATACTTGTGATAAGTCGACCTTGTTTATATCAGCATTATATTATGTCATTTTTATAAATTGACATGACATTGATATGTCACAGTATGGAATTATAATGCATTGATCATGGATAATGTGATATTTTACCATGAATGTTATTTTGGGTATAAACTGCCCCATTGCTAAATTATGGTAATATACTTTGCCATGGATTGATCAAATAAAATTGACTATATGCCCAAATATGTTATTGAGGATCAGTGGTATTAATGGCATGTCATAGAGTCTAGCAGCTGCATATTAGGTAGCACTAGTGTGTCTAGAGAAGGCACATAGTGCAGGCCTCAAAGTGTCTAGCAAAGACACAATACAAAACACTACGGTGTACAAGTGGGTAAAGCCCGACCTCAGCACTATGGTGCATTATTAGGTGAGCAAAGTTCAACCTCAGCACTTCGGTGCAATATTTGACTCCTATATCGGGTTCCTCATACAATTATACTTTAGGTTATGGTTTATTGCTTAATAAATGGTAAGCATGCAAATAAACTTACATGCTTATGGGTAAATGGTAAGTATATCGGTAAAATAAGCTTACGAGCTTATGGGATAAATGGTAAGTATATTGGTAAAATAAGCTTACGAGCTTATGGGATAAATGGTAAGTATACTGGTAAAATAAGCTTACGAGCTTATGAGCTAAATAATAAGTATATTGCAAAATAAGCTTATGAGCTTATGGGATAAATAGTAAGTAAATTGGTAAAATAAGCTTACGAGCTTATGGGATAAATAGTAAATATGTTGATAAGAAACTTTATGTTATTTGTATCATGGTAAAATTTTAGATATGCTAGTAACATGATCTTATGGCATTTGTTTATGACATTGAAATTCATGCATGAGTTGTATTGCACTGTTTATTATTTTAAATTGCCTCCCTAAGTATATATTTAACATGTGATGATTTTTACGCGTAGGTAAAAAGCCAAGAATAGAGTAAAGAGTACAAGGCACTTCGAGCATCCAGGAATACACTAAAATATCAGTAGGACATCCTATGATGGAATTTTGACTTAGATAGTGGCATGCAATTAATAATGTTCAATTTGTTTTGTTAAACAAATTTGGAAACAAAATGATAACTTTATAGTGATGAAAGGTTAAGTTTTTATGAGTTTTATATATTTTGCTGAAATGACTATAGCAGTGCATCGGTACACGTTTTAAATTCGATGTTTTTGTACATCGGTACACTGTTCATGTTACTGTAGCAGTGCATTAGTACAATGTTCACTGTTCACGATATTGTTCATTACTGTTCACAATACTATTCATAAAACATCTTTTGTCGTAAATTTGTTATAACGAAACATGATTCATATGATATGATATTTTCATAATATCATTTACCATTTTAAGAAAATAAATTTTAAATCACTTTTGAATTGTAAATGGTTTTAGAAATTCAGGTGACATATATAATTTGTATAGGTATAATTATACGGGTTATGGGTGTTACACGCTCCCTGCCATAGCCCCAAAAAAGATTAAGGACCGTTCCGAGAGTAAATTAAAAACATAATTAGGAAAATTTCCTATAATCATTGAAATCAAACTAGCAACTTAATATCACACCTTACCTACAAAGAAATATTAAATCTAACCAAGAAACTCAAATAAAGATAGATACAAAAAGATCTTATTGTATCGGCAAACAAACCACAAAAGATTATCAATCTATTGAAAGATCACCAGCAATCCGAAAATCAGACTTGAGTGACGTGAAAAGCTATTAACGAATGCAAATAGAGTATCCAAATCCAATCCAAGTGTCCAAAGCAGGGAAGATCAATAAGATATCAGATAAGTGTCATCTTGATCAGTCGTGAATATGCCAAATCAACTTTTAGAAAAAAGATAAATGAAAAAATGGAGGCTAAAGACTAGGGTAGTCGAGTAGTGTGGGTCACATCTATAGGGTGTATCATCTCTGTCTTCTTTTAATGTCTTTGTAGTATTTTCCATGACTTATACTTTTAATACGTTTCTGTTATTGGTATTTATGAAGGATTAGAACTGGGCTTGCTAACGTTGACTTCTGTGTATCATTCTCTTCATGTTTCCTCTTTTAAATTAGCCGGATCTTATGTTTCTGTCTATATGCAGAGATTCTTTCGCAGGGATTATTATGCAGGGATAAATTCCAGTTACAGACGCACATATGATTTTAATGACTGCATATGAATACTGATTAGCTATGTATTTATGTATTTATTTATACATGCATTGCATTTTATCTAAATTTTTAATTTTCTGACTGCCGGAGGTCTTCCACGGAAGCTACTCTCAACCTGGCGTTGGGGGTAGCCTACTACCCTACCTCCCCCTTACCCCATACATATGGGAATTGGGTTTTGTTGTTGTTGTTGTTGTATAAATGAAAAAATGGCCAAAGAACTGAAAAACATACCAAGAAGCATAAGAAAACATGCTATAAAGGCAATAAAAACGTGTAACACAAGAAGACTTACTGAAAATCAAAAAACAAAAGAAAATAAATATATGACATAGAGAAAAAAAGACATAATATCGACGGTCGACAACCAACATTAAAATTAGTACCACCGTCGATCAACAAAGACGAAAAAGAAAAAAGATAAACGATACACTGATGAGAGAAAACTAAGTTTCTCTAAATTTCTTCCAAAATGACTTGGATTCATTCCGATAGGTCTCCTTAAATTGAATAACCAAGTGCATTGCGTGACATAAACCATGCTATGTACATATTTGGTGTACACTCACTTACTGTAAATAATCTTTTAGATATATATAAATAGAGGTGAACAAATACAACTCAACTCAAAAAATTGATCATTTTTATTTAATTTAAAAATTTGACTCAAATTGACTCGACTTGAAAAAAATTTCAAATTCAAGTGGAGTTATAAAATAGAACTTGAATAAATCGAATAACTTAAAGAAAATTTGTAATTAGAGGATTGATTTTCAAATTAGAGTTGAATATCTCAATTTTATGTGATATATATATATATATCACATATGAAAAAATATGAAGAAATATATATGTATTATATGGTTATAGAAAATCATTTAAATTGGAATCAAATTGTTTCATAATATTATAAATGTTTACAATTAAAATTTAAGCAGAAATTTGATCAACTCGTATCGACTCAAAAAAATTCAAATAAAATTTAAGTTATAAAATAAAATATGTAAATTCAAATAACTCAAACTTTTTTTAACTTTTGGACAGAACGTTCACCTCTACCTACAAAAGCGGACGAGCAACCGACTTTTAGACAGTTACAGCCATAGGTTAATACGTGAAACATCTCAATTATTGTTACGTTTTTTTGTCTATTCCTCCATTTAATGAAGAAAACTAAACTAAGTTTGGTCTGAAATATATGCAGGTGACAAGGAGTTTCACGAATTATGTGATGCAACCGTCATCAAGATTTGTGAAACAATTAATAAAGGAAAAAATTGTAATGATAATAAACAAGAATTAGAAATGAGGTCATGTCTTTTGAATAGTGGGCGATATACAAGTATAATCCCATGATTTAGTGAGTATGAAGAAAAATCAAAATTAAGTGACATCATTTTCATAGCCTCTCAAATTGTCTCCCAACTATCTGAGTGTCTTGTATTACAATCATTCCCTTTTTATTTACCAACTTTGTATTTCAACATCTCTGTGTATGTCTCCATTCTTCATAAACGGTCTTGTAATTTGGACTTTTGATAAACAATTTATCGGCTTATAAAATTACTCTCCATTTATTTATGGTATACTTTGCAGTAATTAATTAATAAATTTCCTTATCAAATTTAGAAGAAAAGTAAGAACTGCACCTGCACACTGGCTTTCTCTTAACACTAATGGTGCAGTGGATATGGCGACTGGTTCAAATTCGATCCGTGGAGTCATCGCTCTAGTGCTGGTTCGTGGTTAACAAGTTTCAACAAACATATCGGTGTCTCTACTCCTTTACAAACCGAGCTCTGGGGGATCTTTATAGGGCTTCCAATTGCATGGTGTCTTGGAACTGAATTTTTGCAGGTTTAAGCGGATAATTCTGAAGCAGTAAAACTTATCAATGATCAGAATGCTGAAAGGAGCCGTTTCCCACTGGTTCGCTCAATTGCTGAATTGCGAAGTCGTTGTTGGGCTACTGAGGTTTTATAAATACATCGCGAAGGGAATATGGTGGCAGACAAAAAGGCCGAATTGTCAACTTCTGATTATTTCTCTTTACACGTCCACGACCAGCCCCCGCAGGAGGTTCGAGATTTGCTCGAAAGAGATGCGGCTGGTTACCGATATTGTACAAAACCTTCTGTTTAGTCTTATTTTCTAGCTTTTTGGCTAGCTCTTTTCAATTAAAAAAAAAAGTATTAAAATGGGAAAAATTAGTCCGATGAAAAAAAAAATCATCATAAATATTTGATTATATCATTACGAAAAACAATTAGGGTAAATACACAAATGTCCTAGATTATAATGTGTTATTTTGTCGAGTACCTCAATTATTAAAAGATATAAAATGGTCCCTCAATTATAAGGTGTGACTTTGTTGAGTCTACGACTATTAAAAGTTATAAAATAATCACATGACTATTCATATGTTACAATTTTTTCATTAAAAATGACAGTCTTCTGAGTTGGACGTTAACTTATTAAGTAAGATATGATAAAATATGATACTAGAACTATTTGAGTCATGTTTCGTAGGGCAACTCTCTGTTTTCTATGTGTCGTCGAACCAATGCTTGAAACATTATGATGTTTGAGTCACTGCTTGAAACATTATGACATTGAGTCAGTACTTGAAAGTAATGATGGTGTCAATAAAAATCATTAAAATATGATTTGATCATATCTTTATCAGTAAGTTAACATCCAACTCATATGGTTGCCATTTTTTACCAGAAAATAACTAGTTTAAAACATATGAATAGTTGGGTGACCATTGTAAATCCCCGAATCCCGGATTAGAAGTATTGAGCTAACCCAAGATGGGCCTTGGTTTAATTCCTTAGCTTGTAGGAAGCGTTGACCCAAATTAAAGATGATTTGGGCTTGAGGTAAGCCCAATACTAAATAAAAAGGGTGCTTTTAATCTGCAGTTAGAATTGGAGTGACCAAATAAGCAATTTTACCCTTGCTGAAATCCTTAATTGGTTGGTGATATCACGTCTGATACACCTTTTTCTTAACTCTCATTTGTCTCTTCATCCTCTTCAAATCTTCATCTTCATAGCTCTTTCTTTCTCTCCAAGAACCAAGTAAACGTAGAAACTTGGTAGTCTTGCAACCCTAGTTCAACAACCTGAAGGTAAAAATCATGATCCTTGTATCCCAAGCTTTGTATCAAGCTCTCAAGACACCCATTTCATCATAGTTGCAAGAAGCGAGTTTAAAAGGGTTTTAGGAACTAGGTGGTTCCAACCCATTTTTTAGATATTTATATCCTTAAGAAGTGTTTTAAAACCCTCCTTGATCCCTAACAACTGTTAGTAACCCTTGCATTTGGTTTTGTTTAGTGCAAGAGGTCGGAGAAGGCTCCAAAGCTATGGGGCATGAAAAACTTAATTTGGGTTGAGCCTTTAACGTTTCCAGCAGAATATCATCAAAAGTAACTCACTCTTGACTCAACTATACCATATATAAGTCATTTAAATGAAATGTACTAGATTACATAAGCTTGAAGCATTCTCATGGTAGATTTCATGTTTTAGAGTTATAAACATGTTTAAAGCCCTATTTATGCTCCTTTGTATCTTCATAAAACATTAATAATGTTTGGGAACCTCACCAAGGTCTTTGGGATAGTAGAATAGAAGTTTTTGCACCTATTTTATGCTCTCCGCAAGTTGAGTTTTGATACTAGAGGGATAATATCAAAACTTGTTATTCTTCTTCTCGGGCAAACTCGTGAGTTTCTGAACAAGAGTATCGATACTTTCAAGAGTATCGATACTTTGGGTCATAGTTTCGAAACTCCCAGAAAGTATCGAATCTAGGAGGTTTAGAATGTTTAAAAGTATCGATACTTTTGCAGGAGTATCGATACTCTTGGGCTAGTATCGACACTTTCAGTCTGTTTTAGACAAAAAAAAAGGTAGTTTTTAAAGGAATTAGACTCGAGGTACTCCAACACTTCAGTATATCCTCAAATAAGACTTCAAATGAGAATAATAATTAATATTAGAACAATAGAAACATAAATAGCTAGGTTTATATAAAACTAGCATTGTTTGACGCTCGGGAAACAATTAGGACACTCGAGTTCTTTTTAGCAGAAATACGACAATCAGTGGATCCAAGTTAGTGCCACGACACTACAACAGTCGATTGGGCGCCAGATGCCCCAAGACTCAATGGAGTAAATCGATGGGTGTACGTTCCGATGCAGAATTTTGGATCTCACCCAGGAATATCCAATGGTTCTTTAGTAGTGTTAGAGGGGTGTATGAGCTCCAAGATGCATAATTCCTCAACCGTACCATGATGCCAGCCACATATTAGCAGTACAATGGTTGTACACTCATTTAGTGAGGCACTGAGCTTGTAAGCTCAATGTTCATAATGTGTTTTCGTGCGCAAGTTCTTAGGGATAGAGTGTGAGGAGCTATCGTCATAAGATATTTCAGTGTAGCATAGCATATTTTCCTAGATCTTTTAGAGTACTTCTTGAGTCATCTTTAGAGGGCATGTACTGTTATGGACCTTGTCATGTATTCAGTCATAACTCTTTTGAAACTTAGTATTTTATATTATTTTGCGGATGTATTTTGGGAGTTCCCCATTAACTGTAAACCCAGTTTATCACTACGTTTTTATATTACGTTATGAATGTCTAAATTTCATAGATTTACAAACAATTTTAAAAGAAAATTTTTTGGTCATTATTTTGGTAGTCCCGTGTAACATTGTAATTCATGGATCTTCGAGTCTAACTGGACTAGGGTGTTACAATTCTGTAACTTTTAATAGTCGAGAGACACAACAAAACAACACTCTATAGTCGGTGGGCCATTTTATAACTTTTAATAGTTGAGGGACTCAACAAAACAACATCATATAATCAATAAACCATTTTATAATTTTTAATAATCGATGGATTCAACAAAGCAACGCCTTATAATCGAGAGATCATTTGTGTAGTCTACCCAAACAATTATTATGTCATTTTTTATTAGAACACTCTAAGAATAATTCAACTAACAATAAATTTATTGTTAATTAAACATTTTTTTTTCAAAATAGCATCTAATATTGTTATCAATTCTAAGTAACTAAACACATTATAGAGAAGCTTCCTTTATTTTTAATATAGGGGATTAAAATAAAATTATTTTTTGTTGGTAAAAGTTTTGCAGTAATCTAAATATACTGCAGTAGCAGTAATAGTATCTACCTTGAACCTAGATAATTCTCGATATATATTAAATAATCTTAGAAGATTATAATATAATATATCTTCAATTTTTTTCTTAACGATAATAACTTAATTACATTCTATAGATGCAATTGTTTGAATATGACTTCCGCGGGTAATTCACTGAATGCAACAGGCGAAAGATTTTGAAGAATTGAATGAAGGGTACGTGAGAACATGGTTATCTGGATTACGTAATACAATTCTACGTAGAAAATGTTTTATCTTGGTGAATAGAAGCCGATGAAATGTCCTTTTAGGGTTAGATGAAAAATATTTGGGGGGCCCTTTTGAATGGTGGACCCCATCCGGTTTCAATGTCGGCATTTTGTCCTTCTTCCGGCATTTAAATGGAGCACCTGTTGCAAATACCAAGAACTATACTTGTTCCCCCCCCCCCTTTTAATTTAGATCAAATTTAAGCGAAAGAGAGAGAAATCAGCCGAAACTAGAAAGGATAAAGGAAAGGGTTTTTATGATGGGTCACCATTCATGCTGCAATCAACAAAAGGTTAAGAGAGGCCTTTGGTCCCCTGAGGAAGACGAAAAGCTCATTCGTTTCATCACCACTCATGGTTATGGCTGTTGGAGTGAAGTCCCTGAGAAAGCTGGTGATTATAATCTGTCACTGCTCCATATACTGCTATATATATATATATATATATATATATATATATTCATATTCTTTTGCTAAGTGTTTTTCATTTTGATTTTAGGTCTTCAGAGATGTGGGAAAAGTTGCAGGCTGAGATGGATTAATTATCTGAGGCCTGATATTAGAAGAGGGAGGTTTACTCCTGACGAAGAGAAGTTGATTATTAGCCTCCATGGGGTTGTAGGAAACAGGTTAATTCCCTTTATCTACACATTTTTCAAGTTTTTTTTACTTAAAGTTGCATAAATTCTTAAAGATCGTGAAAATCTACTACTAACTGAAGATTGGAGTTAAGCACTTGAATAAGAAAACTTCAATACTAAGCCTTGTTTTAAAATGTTATTTTTTTTTAATTAAGTAAAAGGCAAGCTCCATGATTATTGTTTAAGTAGATGCTAAAGCAACTTTCACCATCATTTAAAAGAGAATAGTTGTTATTATTAGAGATATTTAGTTTGAACACATCATCGGTAAGGATGTTTAAAAGTTCATTATCAAATAGTTTGAGTTTTTCGAACAAATAGTACATTATAATACTTGAGATTATCTTTTCCTAATAAAACTACTTTGCGAGCAAAAAAAAAAAAACTCGAGACTAATAAAAAGGTGTTAAAAAGGCATTATTATGATGTTTAAACACAAAATCTCAGCTGGAAAATCACATGTTTAACATATCTAGAATACGTTTATTTATTTTCCTTCTCTACAGCCACAAATACTTTCTCCCATTTTCACTCCAATTTTAATTGATTGATGTTTCATATTACTGATCTTTTCTGCATTTGTTTCTTCTAGATGGGCTCACATTGCAACTCACTTGCCTGGAAGAACAGATAATGAGATTAAAAATTATTGGAATTCATGGATCAAGAAGAAGATACGAAAGCCTTCATCTTCACCGACGAACACTGTTCCAAGCATTGAAAATTCCAAGATAAATTATGGTTCAAATCAATTAGAATTAGTAAACCAGAACATGGCAATCCCTACTCAAGAAACCCTATTTTCATCTCAAGCACCATTATTTATGTTTGACACAACAATTACTCCACTTGATGAGGTGCTTCAAGATGCCAATGTAAGAGGAGAGGTTTTCCATGAATCAGCTCATTTAAACACTGAGACCACTTGGAATAATCTCAATCAGCTCCAAGTTATACCATTTCCTCCTTCAAATTCTTTCACAGATAATTATTTGCCGTCATTGATAGATAACATGGTTCCTATTGAAGTTCAATCTTGTACTAACTTGGATGAGGAAGGTGGAGAAATAACACTGGAGAGCTTACGGAGGCAGCAGCAGGAGTTGAATGAATGGGTTGAATCCCAGCAATGTTCAAACTTGGTGTTGTGGGATAATATTATTGAAGGACAAATTGGTGGTGGTGGAGTGGAAGCGACAGTATTACCATCATCTTCATCATCAAATACGGGATCCAGACTTTCTTCTTTTTCTTCGGCTCTATAAATTATTAATGGCTTGGTGAATGAAAAAAAAATTGTGGTTTTCTTTTCTGTTTTTTTTTTTTTTTATAACTTTATCGATTAGTCATGAGCTTGTGAAAATGTGAGGGAATGCTGCATATTATGCATGAGTTTTTTTTTTTCTTTTTCTTCTTCGTGTTTGGAAGGACAGGAAAGGGAATAATGAAAAGTAATGAACAGCCGAAAAAAATGGTTCTAATGAGATAACTTTTATTCATTTTTTTCAAAAATGACTCAGATCTATGACTAAATGTAAATGACTCAGATTTTAAAATTATATTTTTTAATATTTTATTTTAAATTAGACATAATGTTATTAAAATGATTATATGATTCTTATTCTCCTCTTAAAAGATTTTATCCCATTTTAAGGCATAAAAAAACTATAAATTTTTTTAATAATTCCTATCTAGGAGAAGGAAATGCGAAATTTACTTCTAATGGTTATTGAACTCGGAAAAATGTCAACTAAGAACTTTTAATCACCCACTTTAAATATTCTTGATGAAAGAAATTACAATTAGGGTTTATTTGTAAAAACTCAGGAAAATGCGAATTAATGACATTAACTTTTAATTTGATGTACTTATAAAAATAAAATATTATAACATATACAAAAATTTGTAAAAACTAACTAAATTAAAAATAAAAGATAAATAATTACAATAAAACAAATTTCATTAAATAAATACATTACATCAATCAAATACTATAAAATAATTTTTAAAATTTATTTTCTAGAAAATCAATTATAATGAAAAAATAAACTCTTAATTGAATATTTTGAAGGTTTTGATGTCTCTGTACTGTAAATTACATTTACAGTTTGAAATAGAGGCATAAAAAATGTGAACTGATCTTGACCGCCCACATTTTGTGTATAGAAAACAACAACAAGCATATAATATTGGATTTTTTCAGTTTAATGATACAATAGCTTTCAGCAAAATAAAAATAAAATATGATAAGACACCCAAATATAATATAATTTTCACAAAAGGCATATGTTTCTTTGTAGGGATGAAAATAAATCGAGTTTGAATAAATAAGGTTCTGTTTATATTTGATTTGTATTTGTTAAAACTTTTAATATAATATTTTTGTTTGTTTATTTATTTTTGAAGGTGTTCATGTTTATTTGTTTAGCGTTAGTGAACATGTTCAATTAATTTTCGCAAACATGACAGTTTAGCGTTCACTAACATGTTCGTTTATATATTTGTGAACATATAAATTTACTTGTTCATTTAATGTTTGTTAATATATTCACGAACATTTTGCAAGCTAAAATGATAAAATTATGTTACTAGTGCTTAAACTCCTTAACCTTCTCAATTTAAACTCTAAATTTCACTATGTGTTCAACTTAGTCCCTACAATCACCAATATTTAAAATATAAAAAGGCTTAAATGCACCACTGCCTTCAAAACATATCATTTGTACCGATATTCCCCTAAAATACTTTTTGGAACATTTTCCCCCTGAAGTTTAAATCGTTACCCCGTTTACCCCAAACCGTTAATTTTGTTAAAATGAAAAATCAGTAACCAATCAAAACACATCTTGTAATCCTTTAATTTGTATTTTATTTATATGAATAAATAAAAATTAATTAAAAATTAAAATGAGTAACATGCCAGAAATACCCCTCTTCCCTCTCTACTTTCTTCTCCCCATCTCAATCTCAGAACTAGACTCCACCCCCCGTTCTATCTAGGGATGTAAAATCAGGTAATCGTTTAACTTTCAGTCGAGTCCTGTCAGGTCAGGTCAAATCAAATACAGGTCGTGTTAGGTCAATTTGTTGGTTTGACTTAGACCAGGTCGGGTCCATGTCAAATCAGTTCGGGTTATTTTCAAGTTGATTTTATATCATATTCAAGTTGGGTTCGAATCAAGTTAATTTTAGTTCGAATTGATGCCAATTCAGGTCCAAATTAGTTAAATTCCATGTTAATTTAGTTTCGTATGGAATTCAGGTCGGATCTCGTTCAGATTGAGTCACAACATTAACAGACAAAATTCAGGTCGGATCTTACTGGGTACGAATTGACTTCAAGTCGGGTCATTTTCGGGTTATTTATTTTTCATCTTTCATGAACGAAGAATTGTAATTTTTAATTGTATATGATTTGGAGTAAATTACAAAAAAAATATAAATAATTGTGAGTCATTTTTAGTAAAAATATAATTTTAAGGACTAAATTGAACAAATAAGAAATTACATACAAACATTTAAATAAATTAAACAACACGAATGTATGAGGCATCAAATCGAAATATAAATAAGTATAGGCCAATTTCATATACAAATATAATTTTAATGACTGGATTGAAGTAAATTACAAAAATATAAATAAGTATGGGTCGATTTCATATACAAATATAATTTTAAGGACTAAATTGAACAAATATGAAATTACAAAATAAAAATTAAATAAATTACATATGTAGGGACCAAATCCAAAATAATTGTAAAATATGAAACTGAAATTAATATAGAAATGGACTAAATTGCATTTATTTTAAAAGTTGAGGAAAACATTAAATCAATTTTAATATATATATATATATATAATACGTATGATGAACGTTATGATAATATGATAATGCATATATATAATGTACACTATATATATAATGCTATGCATACATTATAAGTATATACTTATATAAATATATAATATATATAACTATACATTATACTTATAAGTATATATATACTTATACATATGTATACTTATACCTATATATATAATTACACACACATACACCTATATATATAAAACTATCTATACATAGGTATAATATATAAGTATATCATAAGTATATATGTATGATTTATACAAGTATATATACATAAGTATATATATATACCGTTAAACATAAGTGACTAAAATAAAAGATTCTAAAATTAATATTCACATTTAATAATTGTGCACATTAAAGAAAGAAGAGAAAATTAAATAATTAGAATGTATACAGTATTAAATTGCATTAAATTAAAAAATTTAAGAAAATATTTATAATTAGACCCTGACTAAAATGAAAGAAATTAAAAACTAAATTACAAAATAAAAAACCACTGATTGTTAGAGGATTGCATTTCTAATTAACCCAAAAATCTATTGAGAAATAAAAAAGGCACCATTATTTGTCAAAAATTAAAATTTTCCTCTTCCCTTTTCTAAATTCTTAAAAAAAATAAATCAATTTTCCCTCTTCCCCACCACTCATGTGAATATATATATATATATATATATAAGTTTATTGTTTATTGTTTATTTTAAATTGATGATTAAAATTTAAAATTTCAATCTCAAGTAAATTAATATTTTATATATATTTTAAAATTTTAAGTTAAATTATATTTAAATTATTAATTAATACATATACATAAATTCAACTTATAAATATTTAAATTAATTTTATATAATCTAATAAAATAATATTTAAATAAATTATTTAATGAAATTAATTTACTGATTATATTTAAAATTTATAATATAAATATTATAATTAACATATAAATTAAATTTATTAATTTAATTATCATAAGTAACAATTTATATTAACTTTTAAAGAGTAATCATATTAATTATCATAGTTTATTTAATTGTAAAAAAACATATTCAGCCCAACAACCTAGTCCTTTCTCCTTTCTGTCCTAACACCCCTTTGCCTCACTCAGTGCCCCTACCTCCCAACCCACCTGGCCACCCTCTAGCCCAGCGCCAATAATCATGATATTTTTATTATCTAGAAATGATGTTGAAAGTATTCTACAAGCCTTAGAAAAATTTGGGATCATTTTTGTAATTTTTGAATGTTGGGGGACCAATTTGTCAATTTCAGAAAAGTTGTGAAGGGTTGTATAATTGTTTAATAGTTGATGTACTGTGCTGGAAAATGTTGTTTTGGAATTGAAATGAGTGTTAGATGTGAAATATGACTATTTTGGAAGTTTGAAAAGATTGGTGATTTAAGTACAACTTCACATAGTTGGGGCACTTAAATGTAATTATGTCTTTGTAAAATCATTTGAATGGTAATAATTTCAATGCTGGAATTTTTGGTATTAAGAATTTAAGTGATAAAATGGTGAAGGACCATTTTGTGTAAATTGGAAAAGTTGGTTCCAATGTTAAAATGAATTATTAAGTGTTAAGTATTTTGATAGAAAATGAGTTTCAAGTATATTATGGAGTTATTTTGGGATATGTTTATGTTAGTAAAATACTAATATATGTATCATTATGAATTTGTGATTTATATAGATTGTGATTGATTTGTGATTGAAGCAAGTCAAGTATAAAAAGGATTTATTGTAGAACATAGTGAGGCACATATTTTGGATATATAAAGTGTCAAGGTGAGTGCAATACATGCATGACATTGTACATAGATGTTTTATACATTATGTACATAGATGTTTTATACATAATCAGGAATACTTGTGATAAGTCGACCTTGTTTATATCAGCATTATATTATGTCATTTTTATAAATTGACATGACATTGATATGTCACAGTATGGAATTATAATGCATTGATCATGGATAATGTGATATTTTACCATGAATGTTATTTTGGGTATAAACTGCCCCATTGCTAAATTATGGTAATATACTTTGCCATGGATTGATCAAATAAAATTGACTATATGCCCAAATATGTTATTGAGGATCAGTGGTATTAATGGCATGTCATAGAGTCTAGCAGCTGCATATTAGGTAGCACTAGTATGTCTAGAGAAGGCACATAGTGCAGGCCTCAAAGTGTCTAGCAAAGACACAATACAAAACACTACGGTGTACAAGTGGGTAAAGCCCGACCTCAGCACTACGGTGCATTATTAGGTGAGCAAAGTTCAACATCAGCACTTCGGTGCAATATTTGACTCCTATATCGGGTTCCTCATACAGTTATACTTTGGGTTATGGTTTATTGCTTAATAAATGGTAAGCATGCAAATAAACTTACGTGCTTATGGGTAAATGGTAAGTATATCAGTAAAATAAGCTTACGAGCTTATGGGATAAATGGTAAGTATATTGGTAAAATAAGCTTACGAGCTTATGGGATAAATGGTAAGTATACTGGTAAAATAAGCTTACGAGCTTATGAGCTAAATAATAAGTATATTGCAAAATAAGCTTATGAGCTTATGGGATAAATAGTAAGTAAATTGGTAAAATAAGCTTACGAGCTTATGGGATAAATAGTAAATATGTTGATAAGAAACTTTATGTTATTTTTATCATGGTAAAATTTTGGATATGCTAGTAACATGATCTTATGCATTTGTTTATGACATTGAAATTCATGCATGAGTTGTATTGCACTGTTTATTATTTTAAATTGCCTCCCTAAGTATATATTTAACATGTGATGATTTTTACGCGTAGGTAAAAAGCCAAGAATAGAGTAAAGAGTACAAGGCACTTCGAGCATCTAGGAATACACTACAATATCAGTAGGACATCCTATGATGGAATTTTGACTTAGATAGTGGCATGCAATTAATAATGTTCAATTTGTTTTGTTGAATAAATTTGGAAACAAAATGATAACTTTATAGTGATGAAAGGTTAAGTTTTTATGAGTTTTATATATTTTGCTGAAATGACTATAACAGTGCATCGGTACACGTTTTAAATTCGATGTTTTTGTGCATCGGTACACTGTTCATGTTCGCGATAATGTTCATTACTGTTCACAATACTATTCATAAAAACATCTTTTGCCGTAAATTTGTTATAACGAAACATGATTCATATGATATGATATTTTCATAATATCATTTACCATTTTAAGAAAATAAATTTTAAATCACTTTTGAATTGTAAATGGTTTTAGAAATTCAGGTGACATATATAATTTGTATATGTATAATTATACGGGTTATGGGTGTTACACGCTCCCTGCCATAGCCCCAAAAAAAGATTAAGGACCGTTCCGAGAGTAAATTAAGAACATAATTAGGAAAATTTCCTATAATCATTGAAATAAAACTAGCAACTTAATATCACACCTTACCTACAAAGAAAGATTAAATCTAACCAAGAAACTCAAATAAAGATAGATACAAAAAGATCTGATTGTATCGACAAGCAAACCACAAAAGATTATCAATCTATTGAAAGACCACCAGCAATCCGCAAATCAGACTTGAGTGACGTGAAAAGCTATTAACGAATGCAAATAGAGTATCCAAATCCAATCCAAGTGTCCAAAGCAGGGAAGATCAACAAGATATCAGATAAGTGTCATCTTGATCAGTCGTGAATATGCCAAATCAACTTTTAGAAAAAAGATAAATGAAAAAATGGCCAAAGAACTGAAAAACATACCAAGAAGCATAAGAAAACATGCTATAAAGGCAGATAAAAACGTGTAACACAAGAAGACTTACTGAAAATCAAAAAATAAAAGAAAATAAATATATGACATAGAGAAAAAAAGACATAATATCGACGGTCGACAACCAACATTAAAATTAGTGCCACCGTCGATCAACAAAGACGAAAAAGAAAAAAGATAAACGATACACTGATGAGAGAAAACTAAGTTTCTCTAAATTTCTTCCAAAATGACTTGGATTCATTCCGATAGGTCTCATCAAATTGAATAACCAAGTGCATTGCGTGACATAAACCATGCTATGTACATATTTGGTGTACACTCACTTACTGTAAATAATCTTTTAGATATATATAAATAGAGGTGAACAAATACAACTCAACTCAAAAAAATTGATCATTTTTATTTAATTTAAAAATTTGACTCAAATTGACTCGACTTGAAAAAAATTTCAAATTCAAGTGGAGTTATAAAATAGAACTTGAATAAATCGAATAACTTAAAGAAAATTTGTAATTAGAGTATTGATTTTCAAATTAGAGTCGAATATCTCAATTTTATGTGATATATATATATATATATATATATATATATATCACATATGAAAAAATATGAAGAAATATATATGTATTATATGGTTATAGAAAATCATTTAAATTGGAATCAAATTGTTTCATAATATTATAAATGTTTACAATTAAAATTTAAGCAGAAATTTGATCAACTCGTATCGACTCAAAAAAATTCAAATAAAATTTAAGTTATAAAATAAAATATGTAAATTCAAATAACTCAAACTTTTTTTTAACTTGATTGGACAGAACGTTCACCTCTACCTACAAAAGCGGACGAGCAACCGACTTTTAGACAGTTACAGCCATAGGTTAATACGTGAAACATCTCAATTATTGTTACGTTTTTTTGTCTATTCCTCCATTTAATGAAGAAAACTAAACTAAGTTTGGTCTGAAATATATGCAGGTGACAAGGAGTTTCACGAATTATGTGATGCAACCGTCATCAAGATTTGTGAAACAATTAATAAAGGAAAAAATTGTAATGATAATAAACAAGAATTAGAAATGAGGTCATGTCTTTTGAATAGTGGGCGATATACAAGTATAATCCCATGATTTAGTGAGTATGAAGAAAAATCAAAATTAAGTGACATCATTTTCATAGCCTCTCAAATTGTCTCCCAACTATCTGAGTGTCTTGTATTACAATCATTCCCTTTTTATTTACCAACTTTGTATTTCAACATCTCTGTGTATGTCTCCATTCTTCATAAACGGTCTTGTAATTTGGACTTTTGATAAACAATTTATCGGCTTATAAAATTACTCTCCATTTATTTATGGTATACTTTGCAGTAATTAATTAATAAATTTCCTTATCAAATTTAGAAGAAAAGTAAGAACTGCACCTGCACACTGGCTTTCTCTTAACACTAATGGTGCAGTGGATATGGCGACTGGTTCAAATTCGATCCGTGGAGTCATCGCTCTAGTGCTGGTTCGTGGTTAACAAGTTTCAACAAACATATCGGTGTCTCTACTCCTTTACAAACCGAGCTCTGGGGGATCTTTATAGGGCTTCCAATTGCATGGTGTCTTGGAACTGAATTTTTGCAGGTTTAAGCGGATAATTCTGAAGCAGTAAAACTTATCAATGATCAGAATGCTGAAAGGAGCCGTTTCCCACTGGTTCGCTCAATTGCTGAATTGCGAAGTCGTTGTTGGGCTACTGAGGTTTTATAAATACATCGCGAAGGGAATATGGTGGCAGACAAAAAGGCCGAATTGTCAACTTCTGATTATTTCTCTTTACACGTCCACGACCAGCCCCCGCAGGAGGTTCGAGATTTGCTCGAAAGAGATGCGGCTGGTTACCGATATTGTACAAAACCTTCTGTTTAGTCTTATTTTCTAGCTTTTTGGCTAGCTCTTTTCAATTAAAAAAAAAAGTATTAAAATGGGAAAAATTAGTCCGATGAAAAAAAAAATCATCATAAATATTTGATTATATCATTACGAAAAACAATTAGGGTAAATACACAAATGTCCTAGATTATAATGTGTTATTTTGTCGAGTACCTCAATTATTAAAAGATATAAAATGGTCCCTCAATTATAAGGTGTGACTTTGTTGAGTCTACGACTATTAAAAGTTATAAAATAATCACATGACTATTCATATGTTACAATTTTTTCATTAAAAATGACAGTCTTCTGAGTTGGACGTTAACTTATTAAGTAAGATATGATAAAATATGATACTAGAACTATTTGAGTCATGTTTCGTAGGGCAACTCTCTGTTTTCTATGTGTCGTCGAACCAATGCTTGAAACATTATGATGTTTGAGTCACTGCTTGAAACATTATGACATTGAGTCAGTACTTGAAAGTAATGATGGTGTCAATAAAAATCATTAAAATATGATTTGATCATATCTTTATCAGTAAGTTAACATCCAACTCATATGGTTGCCATTTTTTACCAGAAAATAACTAGTTTAAAACATATGAATAGTTGGGTGACCATTGTAAATCCCCGAATCCCGGATTAGAAGTATTGAGCTAACCCAAGATGGGCCTTGGTTTAATTCCTTAGCTTGTAGGAAGCGTTGACCCAAATTAAAGATGATTTGGGCTTGAGGTAAGCCCAATACTAAATAAAAAGGGTGCTTTTAATCTGCAGTTAGAATTGGAGTGACCAAATAAGCAATTTTACCCTTGCTGAAATCCTTAATTGGTTGGTGATATCACGTCTGATACACCTTTTTCTTAACTCTCATTTGTCTCTTCATCCTCTTCAAATCTTCATCTTCATAGCTCTTTCTTTCTCTCCAAGAACCAAGTAAACGTAGAAACTTGGTAGTCTTGCAACCCTAGTTCAACAACCTGAAGGTAAAAATCATGATCCTTGTATCCCAAGCTTTGTATCAAGCTCTCAAGACACCCATTTCATCATAGTTGCAAGAAGCGAGTTTAAAAGGGTTTTAGGAACTAGATGGTTCCAACCCATTTTTTAGATATTTCTATCCTTAAGAAGTGTTTTAAAACCCTCCTTGATCCCTAACAACTGTTAGTAACCCTTGCATTTGGTTTTGTTTAGTGCAAGAGGTCGGAGAAGGCTCCAAAGCTATGGGGCATGAAAAACTTAATTTGGGTTGAGCCTTTAACGTTTCCAGCAGAATATCATCAAAAGTAACTCACTCTTGACTCAACTATACCATATATAAGTCATTTAAATGAAATGTACTAGATTACATAAGCTTGAAGCATTCTCATGGTAGATTTCATGTTTTAGAGTTATAAACATGTTTAAAGCCCTATTTATGCTCCTTTGTATCTTCATAAAACATTAATAATGTTTGGGAACCTCACCAAGGTCTTTGGGATAGTAGAATAGAAGTTTTTGCACCTATTTTATGCTCTCCGCAAGTTGAGTTTTGATACTAGAGGGATAATATCAAAACTTGTTATTCTTTTTCTCGGGCAAACTCGTGAGTTTCTGAACAAGAGTATCGATACTTTCAAGAGTATCGATACTTTGGGTTATAGTTTCGAAACTCCCAGAAAGTATCGAAGCTAGGAGGTTTAGAATGTTTAAAAGTATCGATACTTTTGCAGGAGTATCGATACTCTTGGGCTAGTATCGACACTTTCAGTCTGTTTTAGACAAAAAAAGGTAGTTTTTAAAGGAATTAGACTCGAGGTACTCCAACACTTCAGTATATCCTCAAATAAGACTTCAAATGAGAATAATAATTAATATTAGAACAATAGAAACATAAATAGCTCCAAGTTATACCATTTCCTCCTTCAAATTCTTTCACAGATAATTATTTGCCGTCATTGATAGATAACATGGTTCCTATTGAAGTTCAATCTTGTACTAACTTGGATGAGGAAGGTGGAGAAATAACACTGGAGAGCTTACGGAGGCAGCAGCAGGAGTTGAATGAATGGGTTGAATCCCAGCAATGTTCAAACTTGGTGTTGTGGGATAATATTATTGAAGGACAAATTGGTGGTGGTGGAGTGGAAGCGACAGTATTACCATCATCTTCATCATCAAATACGGGATCCAGACTTTCTTCTTTTTCTTCGGCTCTATAAATTATTAATGGCTTGGTGAATGAAAAAAAAATTGTGGTTTTCTTTTCTGTTTTTTTTTTTATAACTTTATCGATTAGTCATGAGCTTGTGAAAATGTGAGGGAATGCTGCATATTATGCATGAGTTTTTTTTTTCTTTCTTTCTTCTTCTTCGTGTTTGGAAGGACAGGAAAGGGAATAATGAAAAGTAATGAACAGCCGAAAAAAATGGTTCTAATGAGATAACTTTTATTCATTTTTTTCAAAAATGACTCAGATCTATGACTAAATGTAAATGACTCAGATTTTAAAATTATATTTTTTAATATTTTATTTTAAATTAGACATAATGTTATTAAAATGATTATATGATTCTTATTCTCCTCTTAAAAGATTTTATCCCATTTTAAGGCATAAAAAAACTATAAATTTTTTTAATAATTCCTATCTAGGAGAAAGAAATGCGAAATTTACTTCTAATGGTTATTGAACTCGGAAAAATGTCAACTAAGAACTTTTAATCACCCACTTTAAATATTCTTGATGAAAGAAATTACAATTAGGGTTTATTTGTAAAAACTCAGGAAAATGCGAATTAATGACATTAACTTTTAATTTGATGTACTTATAAAAATAAAATATTATAACATATACAAAAATTTGTAAAAACTAAATTAAAAATAAAAGATAAATAATTACAATAAAACAAATTTCATTAAATAAATACATTACATCAATCAAATACTATAAAATAATTTTTAAAATTTATTTTCTAGAAAATCAATTATAATGAAAAAATAAACTCTTAATTGAATATTTTGAAGGTTTTGATGTCTCTGTACTGTAAATTACATTTACAGTTTGAAATAGAGGCATAAAAAATGTGAACTGATCTTGACCGCCCACATTTTGTGTATAGAAAATAACAACAAGCATATAATATTGGATTTTTTCAGTTTAATGATACAATAGCTTTCAGCAAAATAAAAATAAAATATGATAAGACACCCAAATATAATATAATTTTCACAAAAGGCATATGTTTCTTTGTAGGGATGAAAATAAATCGAGTTTGAATAAATAAGGTTCTGTTTATATTTGATTTGTATTTGTTAAAACTTTTAATATAATATTTTTGTTCGTTTATTTATTTTTGAAGGTGTTTATGTTTATTTGTTTAGCGTTAGTGAACATGTTCAATTAATTTTCGCAAACATGACACTTTAGCGTTTACTAACATGTTCGTTTATATATTTGTGAACATATAAATTTACATGTTCATTTAATGTTTGTTAATATGTTCACGAACATTTTACAAGCTAAAATGATAAAATTATATTACTAGTGCTTAAACTCCTTAACCTTCTCAATTTAAACTCTAAATTTCACTATGTGTTCAACTTAGTCCCTACAATCACCAATATTTAAAATATAAAAAGGCTTAAATGCACCACTGCCTTCAAAACATATCATTTGTACCGATATTCCCCTAAAATACTTTTTGGAACATTTTCCCCCTGAAGTTTAAATCGTTACCCCGTTTACCCCAAACCGTTAATTTTGTTAAAATGAAAAATCAGTAACCAATCAAAACACACCTTGTAATCCTTTAATTTGTATTTTATTTATATGAATAAATAAAAATTAATTAAAAATTAAAATGATTAACATGCCAGAAATACCCCTCTTCCCTCTCTACTTTCTTCTCCCCATCTCAATCTCAGAACTAGACTCCACCCCCCGTTCTATCTAGGGATGTAAAATCAGGTAATTGTTTAACTTTCAGTCGAGTCCTGTCAGGTCAGGTCAAATCAAATACAGGTCGTGTCAGGTCAATTTGTTGGTTTGACTTAGACCAGGTCGGGTCCATGTCAAATCAGTTCGGGTTATTTTCAAGTTGATTTTACATCATATTCAAGTTGGGTTCGAATCAAGTTAATTTTAGTTCGAATTGATGCCAATTCAGGTCCAAATTAGTTAAATTCCATGTTAATTTAGTTTCGTATGGAATTCAGGTCGGATCTCGTTCAGATTGAGTCACAACATTAACAGACAAAATTCAGGTCGGATCTTACTGGGTACGAATTGACTTCAAGTCGGGTCATTTTCGGGTTATTTATTTTTCATCTTTCATGAACGAAGAATTGTAATTTTTAATTGTATATGATTTGGAGTAAATTACAAAAAAAATATAAATAATTGTGAGTCATTTTTAGTCATTTTTAGTAAAAATATAATTTTAAGGACTAAATTGAACAAATAAGAAATTACATACAAACATTTAAATAAATTAAACAACACGAATGTATGAAGCATCAAATTGAAATATAAACAAGTATAGGCCAATTTCATATACAAATATAATTTTAATGACTGAATTGAAGTAAATTACAAAAATATAAATAAGTATGGGTCGATTTCATATACAAATATAATTTTAAGGACTAAATTGAACAAATATGAAATTACAAAATAAAAATTAAATAAATTACATATGTAGGGACCAAATCCAAAATAATTGTAAAATATGAAACTGAAATTAATATAGAAATGGACTAAATTGCATTTATTTTAAAAGTTGAGGAAAACATTAAATCAATTTTAATATATATATATATATATAATACGTATGATGAACGTTATGATAATATGATAATGCATATATATAATGTACACTATATATATAATGTTATGCATACATTATAAGTATATACTTATATAAATATATAATATATATAACTATACATTATACTTATAAGTATATATATACTTATACATATGTATACTTATACCTATATATATAATTACACACACATACACCTATATATATAAAACTATCTATACATAGGTATAATATATAAGTATATCATAAGTATATATGTATGATTTATACAAGTATATATACATAAGTATATATATATACCGTTAAACATAAGTGACTAAAATAAAAGATTCTAAAATTAATATTCACATTTAATAATTGTGCACATTAAAGAAAGAAGAGAAAATTAAATAATTAGAATGTATACAGTATTAAATTGCATTGAATTAAAAAATTTAAGAAAATATTTATAATTAGACCCTAACTAAAATGAAAGAAATTAAAAACTAAATTACAAAATAAAAAACCACTGATTGTTAGAGGATTGCGTTTCTAATTAACCCAAAAATCTATTGAGAATTAAAAAAGGCACCATTATTTGTCAAAAATTAAAATTTTCCTCTTCCCTTTTCTAAATTCTCAAAAAAAAAAATCAATTTTCCCTCTTCCCCACCACTCATGTGAATATATATATATAAGTTTATTGTTTATTTTAAATTGATGATTAAAATTTAAAATTTCAATCTCAAGTAAATTAATATTTTATATATTTTTTAAAATTTTAAGTTAAATTATATTTAAATTATTAATTAATACATATACATAAATTCAACTTATAAATATTTAAATTAATTTTATATAATCTAATAAAATAATATTTAAATAAATTATTTAATAAAATTAATTTACTGATTATATTTAAATTTTATAATATAAATATTATAATTAACATATAAATTAAATTTATTAATTTAATTATCATAAGTAACAATTTATATTAACTTTTAAAGAGTAATTATATTAATTATCATAGTTTATTTAATTGTAAAAAAAAATATTCAGCCCAACAGCCTAGTCCTTTCTCCTTTCTGTACCAACACCCCTTTGCCTCACTCAGTGCCCCTACCTCCCAACCCACCTGGCCACCCTCTAGCCCAGCGCCAATAATCATGATATTTTTATTATTTTTTTCAACTTTTAAATTATTTATTTTTAAGGTTATAAGTGAGATATTAAAAATTTATTTTAAAATTATTTAAATATATTTTGATAAATATAAAGTGGATGTATAAAATATATTGTATAAAGTTATAAAATATTAAATTTAAATTTATTTTTATTAAATTAAAGTTTATATTCGGATCGGATATCCAATCCAAAATTTTGGATATTCGATTTTTTTAGATCGGACACGACTCATTTTTAGTGATCTAAAGTTTTATGATCGGATAATATCCATATTCGAAATTGCACACCTTAACTGTAAGACCATCTCCAGCGTATTGCTAGAGTAGAGAAAATCTTCACTTTGGAAATGAATTTCAACTTCAGTGCATCTCCACTTTCAACGCTAGAGTAGAGAAAACCTACAGTGATACTCTACATTTGGAGTTGTACTGTAGCTGCGCTACATATTTTTTTTGTTATTTTTCTGATTTTTGGTTTTTGTTATTTTTTTACTTTCTTTTGTTATTTTCTTTTTCTTTTCCTTTTCCTTTTCTTTGTTACATTATTTTCTCTTATTCTATCTTTTATGTTTTGTTATTGTAATTTCTACACAATAAAATAAAAATTAAACATAATATAATAAATTCAAGTAGATTAAATTGCAAAATAGATAAAATTACATTGAAATTACATAAATAAACATATTAATAGTTAAATATTGTGAATAAAGTAGAGTTGGTGGTAATGCAGAGATAATTTTGAAGATTAATTATTGTTTCATCTTTAGAGTAGAGATAAAGATGCTGTAGAGTAGATACAAGGCTGGAGATGGCCTAAGTATGACAAGAGAAGCAAATTATCGGTAGGGATTTATATTCAACGAGCTAAACATGGTAGTTTATCAGAAGTTCTGAAATAAGGGGTTTCTTGAGATCCAAACGGATTGCCATACGTGTGAAACGAACACGTCTACCATTTTCAATTTGGTAGTCTATTTTAATTACTGGTCCAGTGTATTTCTTAATCTCAGTAATTAAGCTTCGTTTATACAAAGTAATAGGAAGACCCTGGAGTCGAATCATGCTACCACCTTGCTAGGGTACGTGTTGAAAATAATACCTCCTTAATTTTATTATCCATCTGAACTTCAATTTATAATACACAGTTCAAGTAATTACACAATAACTAAAATATAACTGCTTCTAACTGCCTCTAACAACCTTTCTAGTAAACTAACTAATATATGCTATCTCAACACTCTCCCTCAAGTTGGTGGGTGAAAAACATTTGAAACCCCCAACTTGGCTATCAAATATTCGTGTTGTTGAATACCAAGCGCCTTGGTCAAGATGTCTGTAGGTTGTTCCCTTGAAGATATGTGTTCAGCTGCAATAAACCCTTCTTGAATCTTGTCTCTAACAAAATGACACTCAATTTCAATGTGCTTCATCCTTTCATGGAAAACAGGATTAGAGGCTATCTGTAACGCTGCTTTGCTGTCACATAACAACTTGACTGGTTGATTTTGTTTCACTCCTAGCTCATTTAGCAACCCACTTAGCCAAACTAACTATGTTGTGGTCATAGCCATACTTCTATACTCAGCTTCTGCTGAAGAACGAGCCACTGTGTTCTGCTTTTTTGACTTTCATGAGATCAAAGAATTGCCAAGTTTTATACAATACCCTGTTACAGATTTCCTTGACATTGGACAAGATGCCCAATTAGAATCACAGTAGGCAATCAAGCCACATGCACTAGAGGAATCCAACAAAATTCCCTGCCCTGGATTCTTCTTAACATACCGTACAATTCTCAGGGCTGCTTCCATATGGACTTTTCCAAGCTGATGCATAAATTGGCTTAGATGTTGTATTGAATAGGCTATGTCAGGCCTGATATGGCTTAAGTAAATAAGTCTGCCTATCAGTCTTTGAAACTGTGTTTTGTCAACCATATCTTCTTCATTTTTCTTCAAGCTCTTAGTGTCTGAAGCAACCAAGAAATGATTATTCTGCTCCAAAGGTGTCAAAGCAGGCCTTGCTCCCCCTGCCTTGATATCTTTTATTAATTCTAGAGCATACTTGCGCTAATTTAGAACAATTCCTTTTTTTTATCTTAATACTTCAAGCTCAAGAAAATATCTCAATTCACCCAAGTCTTTCATCTTGAACTTAGAATTTAGTATACACTTGAGCTCTTCTATCATAACAGTATCACTGTTAGTAATCATCAAATCATCTACATACACAAGCACAATGACCAACTTTCTTGCTACTCGCCTTGTAAACATCGAGTAATCATGCCTACTTTGTTGAAATCCTGCTAATATAAGTGCTACTCGCCTTTCCATCGAGTAATAATACCTCCTTGATTTTATTATCCATCTGAACTTCAATTTATAATACACAGTTCAAGTAATTACACAATAACTAACCTATCTAACAAATTAACTAATATCTGTTATCTCAACAGTATGGTTGCGCCGATGAGAAGTCATCAGTCCAATACTCATTGTCAATACCCATAATCCGAACTGATTGCGCGAGCTTCCACAGATCATAAATTCGATTACGAAGGGTCATGTCGGTTATGCGTTTGCCCAGAAGTTTCACTGCTACTGTTTGATCCAAGCTTTTGACAGCAAGGGCAAGGACTCTATCTGAGAAAGTGATCGAGATGAGGCCATCGATGGTCTCTCTTCGAACGTCGCCATCAAGTAATTCAATTTCCTCCTCATCAAGGATCTCTTCATCCAACACCGAGGCTGAGGATTCGCCGGCCATCAGTTTGTCATGGTATGAGAGATTGGTTGTCGAGGGAGGGATAGAAGACAAGTGAAAATCACCAGGTTGGAGATCATCGGAGGGTTTATCAAGATGCCAGTGAGGTTTTTTGTTGCTAGGGTTGCAGTCGGCGTTGCAAAACAAATCGTCGGTGTTACTAGGGTTTTTCATTTTCCACATCTTATAGTGACATTTTTTTTGAATTGGAAGAGCCTAAAGAAACTAGACTAGAACTACAGGCTGCGGAGGAGGTTCTCTTCTGTCAGCAGATAGCAGACCCCCAAAGGCCTCTAGGGGGTGTTCCATAAAACTCCGTTCGAGCGGATACTCCAAGCTTGCTTCTGCAAGGCGGTGATGTATCGAACCAGGGAAATAGGACATTTTTTTTAATTTCATCATACTTTCATGTTTACGTTTACTTTTAAAACGTTTAAATATTCAAGTCTAACATTTCTCTGTAAAAGCCCAAATACGAGATTTGGACTTAATGGTTCCATTAATAGGCCCAAGAGCCATTATAATGAGCAATTTTGTTTAGTCCTCAATCTCTTCTCGTTTATCTGATTCTATTTCACGCAATTGTTCACCACTTTCTTTGTACCTTTTCTTCTTCGTCGACTCCAATCAGAAACATTATCAAGAGGTCTCGGAGAGTGAGATATGAGCGGGCACGATTCTAAGTACTTCTCGACGACGAAAAAGGGAGAAATCCCTGAACTCAAGGAAGAGCTCAATTCTCAATATAAGGTATCTAGCATCTTTCCTGCACATTTCATTGTTGATCTGCTTGATCTAATTTGTTAGGTTTTCTATCTGATGTGTATGAAGGTCTTTAGTTCGTGTTTTTCGTTAGATCTGTTGTTTTGCCGTTTTGATTTGTTCTTTGAAGCGGTCAATCTGCTGAATTACGTCTTTTTTAGTTGTGTTTTAGGTTCTGTTTGGATCAATTAGGGATTACAGGAAATAAGCTGGAAATGGAAAGAGATATTCAGTTTTCTTGATTAGGATTAGTGCTGCTTGATTCGAGCGTTGGATTCGATCAAGTTTATATTGAGAGCAGTTTATTTATATATGACTCGAAAATGAATTTTAACTGTAGAACAGTGGTTTTTTTTATTCTATTGAATTTTCTGGTTAAATGAGCTTTCTGAAGAATTTGTTTAATCCTGTTGCTCTTAGCATGTGGAAAAACTAGAAATGGGTCCGTTGGATTTTGAATGCATATTTTTGCAGCTCTATTTTTGTGCCTTATGGTTATGGGTTGCCTTTGTTTTCTGTGTCGTGAAGGACAAAAGAAAAGATGCTGTAAAGAAGGTTATTGCTGCAATGACAGTTGGTAAGGATGTGTCATCGCTTTTCACAGACGTGGTGAATTGCATGCAAACAGAGAATTTGGAGCTGAAAAAGCTTGTTTATTTGTATCTTATAAATTATGCTAAAAGCCAGCCAGATCTTGCTATTCTTGCAGTAAATACGTTTGTAAAGGTGTGCAGTTTATTATGCCCTTTATCTTTGCTATTTAACATAGCTTAAAAGAGTGTTTTTTCTCATCTTCTTCTATTTTTTTCATTTGGCATGGATGTTGATGTTATTGGATATGAACATATAAAATTTGAAATTCTATGTTCACAAAGATACTGACCTATTTTCTTGCTCATGCTGCATATCTCAGCATAAACATATCAGGAATGTAGTTACATTTTCCCCAGAGTTTTAAAGTGATTGCAAATCATTTATGTGAAATGTATTTCTTTTAGTTTGGGTTTGCTTACAGGGTCAAATATTTCTCTTCTGGTATGAGCACATTCTGCATTTACAAATATTTCTCTTCTGGTTGATAGTGTGTTTATTAAGTAAAAGAAGTTAAATAAATTCTGATTCTAACCTATCTATTGTCTTTCTATCTGCCTCAAAGGATACAAAGCATTATAGATTGTAAGGATTTCATGATATTGTTCAGTATGGAGTAATGTTTTTATTAAGGTTTTCATAATGTGGATTTATGAATATTGACTGAGCTTTGGCTTTATGAGCTTGTATGTAGGATTCACAGGATCCAAATCCTCTCATTCGTGCTTTGGCTGTTCGTACTATGGGATGCATCCGTGTTGATAAGATCACAGAATATCTTTGTGATCCCCTTCAGAGATGCCTCAAGGTTGATTCATGTCACAGTATATAATTTCAGTTTTTAGCAATGCTTTTGGTTTTTTGGTTTCCACTTTCCAATGTCATAGGTTTGCTCTATGCAAGTCACACAAGTTACTATGTGTTTCTCTTACTGTATATAATATTTTAACAGGATGATGATCCATATGTTCGCAAGACAGCTTCCATATGTGTTGCTAAACTTTATGATATAAATGCTGAGTTGGTTGAAGATAGGGGTTTTCTGGAATCTCTCAAGGATTTGATATCTGACAACAATCCGATGGTTGTAGCTAATGCTGTAGCAGCTCTTGCTGAGATACAAGAGAACAGTAGTGGACCAATATTTGAAATCACTACCCCCACGCTTACAAAGCTCCTAACTGCTCTTAATGAATGCACAGAGTAAGTTAAGATGTTCGAAATTGTCTTGCTTCATCCCACTAGTTTTTATAATGCGAAATGGTTACTGAGAATCAGGCTATTGCTATGTGGGTGAACAAGTCATTAATCTAGCGTCTCTTTGTAGAACTTTTTCTCGGAGCCTTGTGCTTTACCCATCTCATTTTTATGATGTCCATTTCAGGTGGGGTCAAGTTTTTATACTTGATGCTCTCTCCAGATATAGGGCTACTGATGCTCGCGAAGCAGAAAATATTGTGGAAAGAGTTACACCACGACTTCAACATGCTAATTGTGCTGTTGTACTTTCAGCTGTTAAGGTGACTTGTGTTTTCTGTTCAGAATTTTGCATAAGTGTTTTTTTTATTATTATCAATTGATTTGTTTGCATTCCCTAATTTTGTACTTTCCAGATGATTCTTCAACAAATGGAACTTATCACTAGCACTGATGTTGTTAGAAATCTTTGCAAAAAGATGGCTCCTCCTCTTGTGACATTACTGTCTGCAGAACCCGAGATACAATATGTTGCATTGCGGAATATCAACCTCATAGTGCAAAGGAGGCCTACAATTCTTGCCCATGAAATCAAGGTGGATTTATATTGAATAAAACATGTGCATGCTTGCCCATGCTCCTCATTCACACTTTGTATGACAGCTTGATTTGTATGCACTGTATCAATATAGTAGCACTGAATGTGTGCTTATCAGATGTTCATTCTTGCTAGGTATTCTTCTGCAAGTACAATGATCCAATTTATGTGAAGATGGAGAAGTTAGAAATCATGATAAAGCTTGCTTCCGACCGAAATATAGACCAGGTATCCAAATTTTGCTTTGTGGAGTTATTTTTGTCTTTTTTCATTGGTAGTTCATTTCTCCTGCATTTAAGATGTAAATGTTGAGATGGTCACTTGGACGATATCTATGTAGGTTTTATTGGAGTTCAAAGAATATGCAACAGAAGTAGATGTAGATTTTGTTAGAAAGGCTGTTCGTGCCATCGGTCGATGTGCTATCAAGTTAGACAGAGCAGCTGAGCGGTGCATAAGTGTTCTGCTTGAGTTGATCAAGATTAAAGTAAACTATGTTGTTCAAGAGGCTATTATAGTTATCAAAGATATCTTTAGAAGATATCCTAACACGTAAGTATCATTTATTTACACGTATATGTTGGAATATTATAAAAATATATACAATTTTGTCATTATATTTCTTAACAGTAGCTGAAACCTCATGTTTGTGCCTTGAATCCGCTTTGATCGTTTCCTAATAACTTTCACAGGTATGAATCTATCATTGCAACCCTCTGTGAGAGCTTGGACACCTTAGATGAACCAGAAGCTAAGGTACCTTTGTTTTCTGTTACTATTTGTATTTTTTTCCTTAGCATATTTCCCCCTCTTTTGTGTTATATCTGCTAAGGCATCAATGATATGGATAATTGGAGAATATGCTGAAAGAATTGACAATGCTGATGAGCTCCTTGAAAGCTTTTTGGAGAGTTTCCCTGAAGAACCTCCCCAAGTTCAACTGCAGCTGCTAACTGCTACAGTCAAACTCTTTCTTAAGAAGCCTACAGAAGGCCCACAGCAGATGATTCAGGTCTTGTATTTGCATTCTTCATGCATGTTTTCAATTATTTGCTTCATGTTTTCACCAATGGTTTTTTTATATTTGATCACGCATTATTCATTTTCTCAAAATCATTTTGTCTGATTTCTCTATATGCAACTTCCTATGAGAAAACAGATCTAGAGGAATGCCAAATTGTATCATTTTCATAGGGAATTCAGGCATAGTATTTATCTTACTTTTCCAAGAGCAATAACTACTGGATATATGACTGCTATGCCATAACTATCTGGTTATACAAGTTATGCTAACTGCTTATTGTTGATGTAATGTATCTGGAAAATTATTGTATGTGTTTTTGACTGTGCATCTATGTCTGTCTACTGCAGAAAGATTGATTGTTTAAGGAAAATAAAGTAAATATATTGGAGACACCATATCCTATCTAACTTCTATTATGGACTTTTTATAGGTTGTATTGAATAATGCTACAGTGGAAACTGACAATCCTGATTTACGGGACCGTGCATACATTTATTGGCGTCTTCTATCAACTGATCCTGAGGTATGTTTTTATTCTAACCAATTGCAGTTCACTATTCAATGATTTTAGTTTAAAAAGTCTGAGGAATCATTTTGATCTTTATTTCCTTTCTTACCTTGGAGGGGAAGGGCTAGATAAGTATTTTTCTCGAATTACCTTCATCTCCGTTCTAAGGACTGCTCTGAGGATTGGCATACTATATGATTAAGCTGAGGTTTAGAATGTCTTTCACCATGTTGGTATTCTTAGCATGCGTCTTTTATATAACAGTTTTTCCTGGCCATGTGTGGTCGTCTTCTCTTGGAATGTAGCTAGTCTCAATAGTTGGGGGTTGCGATAGATATTTGAATGTAGATGTCTTTGCTGACATGAATGCGTCTTTATTTAAAGGTACACTACATCTAGATTGCATGGAGGATGTTTTTGATTTTCTATTTGTTCTGTCAGGCTGCTAAGGATGTTGTGTTAGCTGAGAAACCTGTGATCAGTGATGATTCAAATCAATTAGATTCATCCCTTCTTGATGAGCTTCTTGCCAACATAGCTACGCTATCTTCTGTCTATCACAAACCTCCTGATGCTTTTGTAACCCGAACAAAGACTGCAACTCCAAGAACTGAAGATGATGACTACCCTGATGGAAGTGATACCAAGTATTCTGAAACACTTTCAAATGCTGCCAATGGTGGTGCATCACCACCAACCAGTTCAAGTAGCGTCCCATATGCTGCTGCTAGCCAGCCAGCTCCTGCCCCTGCCCCTCAGGTGCCTGATCTATTAGGTGATCTGATTGGTCTTGATAACAATCAAATTGTCCCCGCCGATCAGCATGCTACATCTGCTGGGTAAGTATGCTGGAATGCATTCGTTTTCCAGATAGAAGTCTTATTTTGCTGCAAATGTTATAAATATTTTAAAAAACAAGTTTCTTACACCAAAACAGTCTAGGTTTCTTTTTATGTTATTAGTTATGTATCTTATAGATAACATGCATGCCTATATTGTTGCACTTACTGTATTTTCTTTACCTTCATGATTGCAGCCCCCCTTTGCCTGTTTTGTTACCAGCGTCAACTGGACAAGGTTTGCAAATCAGTGCACAGTTAACACGACAGGATGGTCAAATATTTTACAGCTTGCTGTTTGAGAATAACACACAGATCGCTCTGGATGGGTTCATGATTCAGTTTAACAAGAATTCGTTCGGTCTGGCAGCTGCGGGACCTCTTCAGGTAATCACAATTTGTGTGATCTTTACACTTTTGTTAGTTTATTGTTGCATTTTCGGGATATAACTGGTACTGTCTGTTAGGTTTCCGGATTGGCACCGGGAGAATCAGCAAGAACATTGCTACCAATGGTATTGTTCCAGAACATGTCTCCTGGTCCTCCAAACTCCCTTCTGCAGGTTGCTGTTAAAAATAGTCAGCAACCAGTCTGGTACTTCAATGATAAAATCCCGTTGCATGTGTTATTTACCCAGGATGGGAGGATGGAGCGAACTAATTTTCTCGAGGTAAGAAGCCTGTTCCATTTTGCTTTGGTTTTTCTAGGGGACAAATTTGTCAAAAGGCCTCTGCCGCGAAGGATGATCCCAGCAATTGGAATTGAATGATGCTCTTCCCATTATGCAGACGTGGAGATCACTACCTGATTCGAATGAGGTCCTAAAAGAATTCTCAGGCATAGTGGTGAGCAGTGCTGAAGCGACCCTTGATCGGCTAGGTGCTTCAAACATGTTCTTTATAGCGAAACGCAAGCATGCCAATCATGATGTATTCTACTTCTCCGCCAAGATCCCTCGAGGTATACCGTTCTTGATTGAACTTACACTGATAATTGGAAGCCCGGGTGTGAAGTGCGCGGTGAAGACCCCAAATCCTGAGATGGCACCACTGTTTTTTGAATCCATTGAGACATTCCTCAAGGCATGATTGTTTTCCTCGTGGTATATGGTTATAAAGTTCCAATAATCCATGCTTTTCTGCTTTCTGTAGTACTTCCAACTCTAGTTTTCTTTTTCCTGCATTTATTGCAAGTGTGCTCCGTTTTAGTGTGTTAACCATTTTGTACAATTGTGGATCTGCTTCGGCTGCTTGGCCAAGTTTGAAATTTCTTTCTTCTTCTCGAACAAAGAGAATTACTCTTATACTAAATCCTTTCCTTTTTTTTTACCTTTTATCGTAGGGTAGTAATGCCGTGCTATTTCGGGTTCTAATTTAAAATGTTATCTTGTCCAATTATAATGTTATATAATTAACAGTAATTTTGATTGTAATTGAGAATGATACATTACAACCGGTTTTAATAAAAAAAATTAACTTGTTTATTTCAAAAAAAATAAAATACAATTAGTCATAACTTTGGTTTTAACTGAAAATGTTTTGATGGTTATTTTTTAGATAGCAATTAAAATAGTTATACAATTTATATGAATTGTTAAAAAAATATTAAAAATGTATTTTTTTTATTTCTACTTCAAATGTTATTCAATTTATTTTAAAATGTTATGCTTTTAGTAATTTTTTTGTTATAATTGATTTTTATTTAATTTTAATTTATATGAATTGTTAAGAAAAATCTTTAAAATGTATTTTTTATGTCTACTTCAAATGTCATTCTATTTATTTTAAAATGTTATGTTTTTAGTAATTTTTTTGTTATAATTGATTTTTATTTAATTTTATATTAATGGGTTGAATTTTAGATTCATCATAGTGTAAAGTGTAACTAAAAAGTTAAAATGCTAATATGGTTGCATAAATTAATGAATGCATTTGGTTGGGTCTTTTTTTTCTCCATATTTTTTTATTATTCTAATGTGTCAACCAAATATTGATTTTAGTGATGAAGACACCCGGAACATTTTAAGTTCAATTTGGAAAAGAAAATGAATTGTTTAGATTATTATCGAGCTCAAGTTTGAATTATAATGCTAGTCGAACTTGAGTATAAATATTTAATTATATAGAGTGTTTGAATATTTTTTTTATAATTTTTTTGGATAAAAATAATTATCAAGAAAAAAATAAAGTGATAAAAAAACGAAGGACTTAAACCTAAATTAACCCCTAATCCAAAACACAAGGACCCTAAACGGGTCAACTAACGGGTCTGGTTTGAGCTATATAACCTACGGAATTGTTTCTCTTGGTCATTTCTAACAGAGCACCTAAAAAATTCTAATAATTGATCGACTTGAAACTCCGACTTGAAGGGTTTTCTTAATTTATAATTTATGTTTGGATAAACTACAGAATTGGTCCTTTTTGTTCAAGTTTTATAAACTTTTTCTCATTGAATTTAAAAATTATAATATTCGGTCACTTTCATTTATTTTAATTAAAATTTGATCATTGAAGTAACGGTTTGTTGATGCGACACAATAAATATATAACATTAAAATTATATCATTTCGACAGATAATACATGAGTTAAGTTTTGGTAACTTTTCTTTCATATTTGTACACTTTTACTCACTAAATTCATTAGGTCAATTGTAGCTTGTCTAGCTTTGCACTTATTAATTAAACCTCAAATACAAAAGGTAAAGAAAGGACATTGAGAGGAGATGCTGCCATTTTCTTTCATTTAGAGAAGAAAGGCGGCCTTGAAATCGTGTGTTTCAACTCACACTGGCTATCTCATGTCTTCCCATTACCATCTGCTGAATATATATCAAAGGATGAGGGGAAACATGAGGAATCCCAATCAAATTAAAAATCAACCATATGTAACTTGGACTTATTTGGATCTGCCCCATTATCGCGAAAATGTTCATATTTTGTCTCTTGTCCACGATCAAAACAACTCATTACCCTTTAACAAATACTACCAATAATTGGTTAAATAATGTGATACTAATATAATAATAATAATATACAAGCAATGGCCATTTTGTCTTTTTTGTTCTTCCCTCATAAGAATGAATCATTGCTTTCAACTTGTTTGACAGAAGGGAGGCAAGATCTGCATGCATACTATAATTTTAGCAGGAAAGCATGCGTTGGATACATTTTCTAAGGTGACATATTTCTTTAAGATTCAGTTGTCCCCAAACTGAAATACAGCTGAAACAGTTTTCTGTAATGCAACTCCTGTATGATCTGAGCAACCATGTGAACGACAATTGATTTTTTTACTAAGGTTTGATAATTTGTCCTGGTTTGAGACAGTAGGAATCTTGACATGGAAGAAGATAACCTAAGGGTATCTGAGTTTTGTCAAGAGTTCATTCTGCAGACTTATTTCTCATTCTTTTCTTTTGATTGAGTTAGCTATGTCCTTATCTGGTTTAGAACTTTCAATCAAATTGATCAGAACAAACATAATCCGTGGAACTAGAAATATTTAATTAATGACATAAAATGTCTAATATTTGAAATTCAGTCAGGTTTTCTGGGTAACTTGATGTTTAAAAATGAATGGATCCTAATCCTCATATGTGATATTGAAAGTGGGAGGGGGGAATGCAAATAAATTACAAAAAAAAAAAAAAATGTAGTATCAAAACTGTATTTCATTGATTATATGTATATTTGATTTATGTACAGGAATGGTGTTGACATGATTTTCTATGATGGTATCTGATCTGATTTTCTTCAGGCTAATGCCTATTGACTAAGGATGTTGAGAACAGAAACTCTAGTTTTGATCAAGAGCCTTAGCAAGCACTCCACTCCATCTTCAAGATCTTGAATGCTTGACTCCAATTTGTGCATCATCACTGCTCATTTTTCCAGATTTTCTGGTCTTGTTACCAATGACAGTGCACAAAAATGCATTCACTTTCTTGAATTCGTTGATTTCCGTTGCTTTTCCCTCGCATGTTAAACGTTTGGAGCTCATCCACTTACACGCCAAAGAACAGTTGGTAGATTTTGATTCCATCTTTGACCGAAAGATGAAAGAAAAGAGAGATTCAAACACTGCGAACATGCTAAATGTGGCTTCGCCATCGTTTTCTAACTGAGCAAAGACACATTTACAAGCTCTCAAAGATTTGTATTAACTTCTTTGTTTTCTTCCTTGAAGCCAAGTATTCCTTGGCTTTATTTGTGAAACCAGCTTCATTGCCTTTCTTCTTCTCATAATTGATTGAAGTTGTTGTGTATCTTCCTTGGCCTGCAATAGAACATCCTTGGCCACGCCACACACATCCAAGAGCTTGAGAGACTCATTCAACGACATCAGGTTGTGAAACCATCTTAGTGTTACCATAAGTAGAGTTAGATACATGACCTTGGTGACAAAAGACGTGACAGAGGAATACAGGGTTAAAGTTACACATAAAGTGATAACTACAGCGACAGCCATTATCGATATTCCGAGGTGAGGAGGGAATTCATTAGTTAACTTTCTTGCTACAAACACACAGAAGACAGCAACGGGAGCAGAAATTAAGCTGACGGAGAAGAAAAGGGATCGCAGATCAGGTCCAAATATAAGCCTTCCTCCCAAAAGAAATATCTGCAGAAAAAAAAACATTGAGATAAACCATAGTTAAAACAAATGCATTAAACTTAAATTACATGTCAATTTCCACACAATTATTTTCACTAATCTACACTTACAATTATATTCTCTGCGATCTCAACATTCCAGAGTTGATACTATAATGTGAGGCTTAACCAATTTCATAACAAAGAGAAAATTGGCGAAGATGAATCCCAGAAATTCCTCAAACATTCAATCCCATCTTCCTTAAAAATCAAAAGCTTCAAATTTTCGTCATCAGAAACCAAATTACATAAACAGCCAATCGACTTTTCTTGTGCTAAGGCAGTCCCAGAAGCAGCAAGGCCTATCAAAACTCCTGCTGCTAAAGCTTGGGAAGCAGGGTACCAGTTTGGCAAATCTCTAAAAGCAGCAAGGCCGATCAAAACTCCTGCTGCTAAGGATTTGTTGTATGTATTTCAACATCACATTTTCGGAACAGTAATGCTCCATCTTGCAAACAAAAGAAAAACCCAGATACTTCCTGCCAAGAAACACTGATATATCAGAATAGAATGATATATTCTGATATATCAGAATAGAATCTGAATCCTCACAATCTCTGTCCCAGTAGCAATCAATCAACTACCAAAGAAACAAAATCAGGAAACAGAAGCATTGTAAACAGAAAGGGAAAAAATGAAGAACAAAACTGGATGTGCTTTGCTTTTATTCCTTTCGCGTACCCTCTTTCACCCTATCTCATAATCACTCGGTGGAAATATAACGCCGTTTGGGTGAACATTTCCTTTAACAAAGTCTTCAGCGCCAGCCATGGTGGACAAGTTCCGATGAGGACTAGACAAAGAAACACTTCCGATCGACGACCTCGAGGCGTCGTTGCAAAATAGAGAGACCGAGTGAAGGAGGAGCGAGACTTTAGCGTTTTGTATGCAAATTGTAAAAGGAAAGGGAAACGTCTATGGTTTAACGACATCCCACATCTGGTGGGAAGTAGAAAATGAATTGTATTTAAATTAGAAGGCACTAAACATATAAATGAGACGGCATGCCTATGCATGGGCTTTGTGATTAGGCTTTGGTTTTGCGTCACCTATTTCGGTTCCGTTGCATTTAAGAGAAACCTGTTATTTTGTAAGAGAACCAAATGAAACTGTTCATATCAACAAAATTCTTCTTCGATTTATGTTCACTCATCCGATTCAATTTCTTGTTTCTACTTTAATTTTGTTTCGTTTGATTATATAATAATATTTATTATTATTATTATTATTATTATTATTATTATTATCTCGGATTAATTATTTTTTCTAACAATCTTAAGACATATTGTATATTTAATTTTACAATTCTAATCCGAAACGAAGTGTAATCTATATGTGTTGCTCAATACCTTTTATAACAATTTGCGTCTTTCAATTTTAAAGTGAAGCAAGAGAAAGGCGTGGTGGATAGGAAAAGATTTCGATGCCAAGGAAAAGGTTCCATCGATTCAAAATCTATTTGGAAGCAGCCTTTATTTTCTCGTTGAAGTCAAAGCCTCTGCTGATTCTATAAGACTTAGGCATATTGGAAATTGTTATATGTGATTTAAGCATCCACCTGAAAGTGAGGAATCCACGTCAATTGTAATCCCAAGTTTGCTTATCACTTGTTCATATAAGAACCTTTTGCATGTTAACATAACCCTTTTCAAGTTCCAAAATCAAGGGCAAACCTTAGTGATTTTCATCACATGAGAATTTTTTTAATGGAGATTTGGTGAATTTTGATAAAAAATCGAAAAGGTAAAAGAAATTAGTGTCCTGCGCAAAGTCTGCAAATTAGATTTTGGTACACGCAATTCAACGATACTATTACAATGATGAAAATAAGTCTTGGCCATCATACTCTAAACGAAAGGGTCTTGAAAAAATTCCAATTGATATGGAATGAATCGTAACGATGTCCTTCCATATAGCATGTTGGACAAAGGATATCTATCTTTGCAGGTTCAAGACATGTCGTTGCATGGAAAAGCAATTTGTAGTGCCTATGCAAATTATATACCAGTATTTGCGACAATGAAAACTCTAAATTTGCATTGCATCCAGACAAGTTGAGATCGACATCGCAAGATTTTAAATTCTTATTATTTTAATATTTAATGGTTACGGTTTTGGCACCATAGATGTGTCGCGAAAGAGAAAAGCATTTTGTACACGTAATTGTGTTGTACTTCTGATTCGGGTTTTAGTTTCCTAATCTTCGCCGTTCAACAAAAGTTAATTTTGTTTCAAGAATTAATTTATTAAATTTTTGTCGTTTAACAGAAATTACTTAATTATTGGATTTTAGTTTTGACTAAAATTCGTTCCAATAAATAAGGCATCGAACGTAATTATGATGTCTATGGACAAAAATCAAGCCTATAATTCTGTTTCAGGATTTTAATCCTATTTTTCAACAAAATTTATTTGATTTACTGTTGATAACAAAAATCGTTTGGATGTAACAACATTGTTACAAATTTTGTTTTAGAAATTTAATTTCTAATTAAATTTTGTTGTTTAACATAAACAAATGATAAAATAAATTGAATTAACTTTCAATTTATTGTTGGAATATTTACAAATTTTGGTTATGTGTTTTAAACGAAACAATGGTAACCCCACTGATTCACCTACATCGTTATTTGAAATATTGATTCCTATTCATACTTTGAATAAAATTCAAAGATGTCAGTGGTTGTGATCCACAGCGAGAAGTATGTGAAAGTCATGGATATAATTTCAAGACATAGAGACATAAGATTTTATATTTAATCATGTTGAATATGATCAAATATAGGATGATCCTCCTATTCATAGAGAGGATGAGATAGACATTGTTGTCATTAAATCTTGAAAGCATTTTAAGTTTCTATGTCAAAATTACATCTCGAATGGATTGTCAGATACACCATATGAAGTGTATAGTATCCATAAGATTGCTAAATAATTATGAATGACATTTGACCATGTTGTAAGTTGTTATAGAACATGTAGAGGAAGCTATTTTATTAGCAAATTACCTTTAAATAAGGTAACTTACAAGAAAATAGGTGAGAAACCATATGAGTTATGGAAATTTTCCTACAACTACATCAAAGTGTGGGGTTGCCTTGTATAAGTATAATGATAAGTCGAGACACATACGTATTCGACATAGTATCATTAATTGATCTCAACTAGAGTTATTTATATTGATTTTGTAAGATTAAAAGATAACATTATGGATCCGCTAAACAATGAGTTGAATCGAGATCAAGTTGATAAACATCGAAATGAATGTGACTAAAGCCCATTAATATTTAAGGCGCTATGTGAAGGAAAACCCAACTTAGTTGACTGGTGATCCCAAGATCTAAGTTCAATGGGACAACCTATTTGCATAGACCTTGTGAGGTCACTGTGGGGGTTCTTATCCCCAAGTCCATTCCTATGATGAAAACTGAACGAATTTGTATAGACCTTGAGTTCAATGGGACAACCTACTTGCATAGACCTTGGGTTCTTATCCCCAATCTCTCTTAGATACAATTCCCAAACATTGGAATAGGAAAACTCTTAGAAATTCTATCACTGGAAAGAACGAATTTGGAAGGAATTTCTAAGAGTTTTCCTATTCCAATTTTTGGGAATTGTATCTAAGATCGAGTCTTAACTAACCTATTTATAGAGGATAGGAAATTAATCAAAAGGTTATGGCCTTTTGATGAAGAGATTTGTTGAAAAGCTAATAAGTATAATTGAATTGATGCAATTTTATACCAAATAATAAATATGCTCACCAAGTGACATAACTTATTATTAAAAGACATCAATTTTATTCAATTATTTATTAATTTTTCCAATAATCCCCCACATGAATGAAATTGATGATTTCAAACACTGACTCGATATGGTGATAGATTCTATGTTCGATATTTGCATAGGATAAGTAGGCGTCGCCCTTTGAACCTTCCCTTGTGAAAATATGTTTACCTTACTGGTTGTCCAGTAGACGTGATGTCTTTGAATTGTCCTGCCGTTGGTGTAAGCGATGACATATTATTTCTCATCTAAAAAATTAAATAAATTCAAAAAAATAATGATAAAACCAAAAATAATCTAACTAAAATTAATACCAAAATATTCACATTTTACTCACCTATTCTTCTCATATTATTTTTCTATAAAATTTACTCAAAATCAACGATTTTTTTTTTCAATATTTAACCTTATAATGCTTTGATCTTCTTCAATAATTGTCGAATTAGATTAGTTTTAAGGTATATTCTTGAAAAATGCTTCTCACCATGAGCTTTTAAACAAACAACCTAATCCAAGAAAGCCTTTTTTTTTTATTAATCCAAGAAAGCTCTAAAACTTAGTAAAATGATGGATATTTTATGTTCGATTTCATAAATTTTAAAGAGATTTTAAGAAAATTTAAACCAATCAACAAAGTTGATGAGACAAATTTGTTAATGTATAAAAAGATCACAAAAACCACAGGATAACATATATTTTGTATGGCTGTAAAACTTAGTAGGAAAAAGTTATGGTTTATTGAAGAAGATTACGAGATGAAAAGAAAAAGAAAATATGATATCAATATAAAATAATTTAAAAATATAGATTTAGATAAAAAATAATTCGTTTAAAAAGTAAGAGTACTTCGAATAAAAACCTTTATCTGTCCCTTTCATTTTCTCAGTTTCTGATTCCCTTTTCAATTCAATTTCCCCCACGTTTTCGTCATCACGCAATTTTACTTTGATTACTAACTGTTTTTCTTCTAACTTATAGCTTCCAAGACAATTCCACTATCACTAAAATTACGTATGCATTTTCTGTTAGTAGAATATATGGACTCCTGATAATTTTAAAGATAAAGATCATAAACTAATGAAGCCACTAGAGAAAAATCTAAACACAGCAAATAATCAAAAAGACTCACCGTCAGCAATAGCTAGTGTCATGTCATCAATGCGGCTTTTGATAAGATCCACAATCCGAGCTTTTTGCAATGGCGCAACACGACAACAGAGAACTACCTTACAGGAAGTTGCAATGTCGAAAAGCTGTTGAAAGGTGTGTAAAGTAAATTGAAATATTCAGGAATGAAAAAACAATGACAATAAATACAAATATAAAAGCAAGTCCAAAAATTGGTTCATAGATTGAACCATCTTGAAACAACAGAGTACATATACTATAAGCATCTAATCGATCTTGGAAATAAAAATTAGTCTTACCTCTGATTCTAAATCCTTCTAAAAAATATAGACGAAGCTGTTTCCATCTATTATAAGTGCCAAGGGTGCACAAACATCTGGTTCTTCCTTTCCAGAACGTGGCTGTAGCACATTGGAAGATTTTGCTTCATCCGGTATCTCAAGATAACCATTTTCTGGATTATTGGTCCTTTTTGAGTTTTCGTTTTTTCTATTTGCTGGTTGCACTCCATGTCTGGTCTTTGCATCAGTCAAAAATTTTCTGCATTCTTCCTCTGAATTGCCATTTATGATTATTTGCTGCATATCTGCAGTCAGAAGTTTACATGAGAGTCCAATAGAAATTGTTGTTTCCTGATTATCTCCAGTCAGAACCCAAACTTTTATTCCTGCTTGCTGAAGAGCCTCAATGGCTTCTGGCTGGTACACCATCTTTGTAGCTTATCCTCAATTGCAGTATCACCAAGTAAGTTTAAGTTGCATTATACTAAAGATGCGGTTTTACGTAATTTTACTGTTCTGTCAATTAAAGAAGTGCTTGCATCTTCATATTGACATTGCCAATGGTCAAGTTGCGCATCTGTAAGATCCCTTGCAGAAACTACACGAGTGCGGAGACCTTCTGACGAGTAATTAGTCAAATGACTTTGACTTACTTGTCTAATCTGATCATCCTTCTCAGTTTCTTTTGCTAAAATGCTGAACATTGCGGTATCAGTACCTTTCACTAACACCTTGATTGTATTGTCTGGAAATCTTATAACAACTGACATTTTCTTGGGCACACTATCAAACTCATGCAACCCCAAAACATCCAACCTGAAACATGGAATTTCTATTTTAACGCAACAAATTGCATAGAGAAAACTAGATAGTTGGCCTTGGGAAAATTGCTAGGGCAGGATCACTAGAAAATGATCAAATAGGCAGCATGGAAACAGGAGAACAAACCATACAAATCATATACCTCAGTTTATCACCATTGACATCGATCACAATATGACCTGACGTTTGTTCATGGAGAGTATACCCATAAGCGGAGGCTCCAGAAACTAGTGCTTGCTCATCAGGAGATTCACCCTGGTAATCAATAGCTTTCACCTCTCCCCATGAGTCACTTCTATCAAGAAACAATTGGGATCACAGTATTACATGCAGCTAGAGTGAGGAAGAACAGATGTGCAACAATTCTTTCATCTCCACCCATGTTTTTATGCAACAAATCCATTAGTTCCGAATCAACATATAGTTCTGACTTAAGCTTCCATCAGCTTGAAACAGCTGCATCTGCAAGGATCATATAAAAAACTAAAATTAATACTACTTAACAACATTACATACAGTATCAGAGGATAATCAATTAAAATGGAATATTCATAAATATTCAGATTCATTATTCATGAATAGGAGACTGGTGCAAAAGTATAGAAAAGAAGCCGGCCAATCCAATCAAAGGCATAGCCATACCTTTCTAACAACCTAAACAAGCATTTTATAACAGGTACGAATTGACTTGCCACCAGAACGATGCAGACATTAAGAAAAGCAACCAAAAAGGGTTCTTAGTAGTCCATCAGATCAAGAGTTAAGCGGAAAGTTGTGAAAAGATTTTGTAGATAAGTCCACTCGAGTTATCAAGTCAATAACCAGCAAGCAGAACTAAATAAATTCTAAACTAAAAAAAAATCAGATTCAGTCCTGCAGATATATGGATGATAAAGAACTGAATTGCAACAAAACAATTACAAAAACAAAAAATGAAAAGGAAAAGGAAAACATAAAGAGAGCTAACAAGTCCTAACTAACACTAAATTATAAATTGTAATATGCAGTAAGGACATCAAATGGCATAGGGATTACAATGTTATACCTCTGATGTTATCATCCTGTAGTACGTCATCTGAAAGATTGGAGCTTCTGTAATCTTTCTCATAGACACTTGCTTTTCGAAATTCCATTTTGTTCTCAGTAAGTGTCCATGTTTTGTCAGAAAACACATGTCGTATTTGACCTAAGTCCTCGTTTATGTTCAGCGATCGACATTGAAACCTTGAGCCAGAATTGCTGCAATACATGTGCTTATCTTCAATCATGAATAGGGATGGCAACGGGCGAAGTTCGGGCCGGGTATTGGTCTCCCGTCCCCGTTTAAAAAACCCATCCCCGCTTAAAAACTCACGGGATTTAAACGGGGATCCCCATCGGGTAATCGGGGAAAACAGCGGGAAAACGGGTATCCCCGTTTAGCATAAACGGTTATTTAAACGGGTATCGGGCCGGATATATATATTTAAATTAAATATATAAATATTATATATTTTTTAATTTAATTTAAATTTATTAATATTATATATATATATAATAATTATTTTAATATTTATCGAGTCGGGTATCGGGCCGGGTAATTGGATAATCGAGGCGGGAATTACCCAACCCATCCCCGTTTAATTCGGTTTTAGATTTTTCCCGTCGGGTTCAAATTTAAATATAAATTCATAAACAAAACCATTCAGCCATCAACTCAAATGCAATACAAAAAATAATGATTAACATGAATTTCGATAAATAAAGAAAATGGGATTTTTTGTTTAGTGCGTAATAAGATGCTCGAACAATTTCCTCAAAGTTTTCAAATCCGAAATGAGCTGCTACGTCTTCTTTCCTAGAGTATGCCAAATGGGAAATAAGCCCTCCATGCCTGGTTTTGGTGGTAAAGTTATACATGGAAGCGTTGCAGCTAAAAGCTTTGATCTTGTTCCCCTGTCTGCCATTTTCCCCTATTTTTTTCTCTGTTTCTTAGTTTATATATCAGAGAAAAAAGACAAGATTTTGTCTTTCTTTTTCTTCGAATTTTGTTGTTTTTCCAGTAATATTGATTGGTTCTTCTGATAGTTTCGTGTTTATCTTCAGCTTGTAGGGATAACAGTAGGGGAATTGTCAAATTTTTAAATTATTTTTTTGAACTATTTGGTGTTTTCAGCCCATAGATATACACATTTGTCATATTTTAATCCATTGCAAAATATAAAACACCTCAACAAACTTTTGACTTTTAATTTTGCTTATTTTCATATGCAAACAAGTGGGACATTGAGCCAAGACATGACAAGATCATGCTACCATGTCATGAAGCATTTGACACATAATATTTTTAGGGTAAATTATAAATTTAGTAACTAAACTTTAACTCTATCATATTTCACTCACTTTACTTTAAATCTTTTTAATTTCTTTTTATCACAGTGGTTTTAATATCGTTTTGGTAAATTATAAATTTAGTAACTAAACTTTACCATGTCATGAAACATTTTTTTATCACTCAGTCGTTTTCTCTCTAACGACATTATAAATGTTTCTATATAGATGTAAAATGAAGTTGTTCTAGTAAATTTTTCGTTTTTTTAAACAATTTCGTTTTAATATCGTTAACTATTTAACGATATAGTGACAAAAAAATCTAATGTATTAAGTTTAGTGATGAAATTGAAAACATTTAAAATTTAGTGAGTAAAATAGGAGAAAATAAAATTTAGTGAAATTTATAATTTACTCTTTTTATATAAAGAGAACGACACATACTATTTTAGTTTTTTTTTTTATCTTTTTTCACAATTTAATATTAGTTATATATTTTATTGTATTTACTCAAGAGATATATTTGTATAAGTTTTGACATATTGTTAATTTATTTTATAAACATTTAGAAAAAGTTCAAGTTGTTTTTGAAACCTTAATAGCCCTTCAAGTTTTTGAAATTCTAATAGCGATTTTAATTTTTTTTCTTCTTTATCTCCGATTGATAGGTAGCGGTATTAGTCTTCATGATTGTTAATATGGTCCCTATTTTTTATATATATATTTTTATTTTTTAATGGTTAATAATTCTGTATTTATGATATGTTTTTTTTTCTTTTGATACATGTTCGGTTGATTGGTCGTAGTTTTCATTTATTCTTTCTTTACAGAGTTGAACTTAACATCTTTGTGACTGATCAAGATGATGTTTATTTGTTATCATATTGATTTTCCTTACATTAGATCGTTATAATTGGATACGTATCATATCACTCAACTATGATTTGTGATTCGTTAGTGATATTTCAATAGTTTGATATCTTTTTGTGATTTGTTTGTCAAAACGATCAAATTCATTCATATTTCTTTTTTTCAAATTTGTTTGGTTAAATTTTTAAATATTTTCTTATATAGTCATTATATAATCTCAAGCAACTAATCTTTTGATTTAATAATACAAAAAAATATTCTTATTATATATTTTATTTACGATTTTGGTTATAAATTTTTATTATAATCTAAATATTTTTTTAATAATATAACTAACAACTACAACAAAAGAGAGAGAGAGAGAGAGTTAGAAAGAAAGAAAATGTTGGAGTTGGCAACTAGGCATTGCTTATCCATGTGGTTATGCGAAATGGAGAAAGGCAACGAAACAAAAAAGGTTGAAGTCAATGAATTGACTTCTATTCCCAAGCTTTGCAGAAGAACCAATTGTACAAAGGACCTACTGAAAGACCCTGTGCCATCACAATTTTGAAATTTCTCATGAACACAAATCATTACAACAGAGTACAACCAACAAAGAACTTAGCTTTAACAGTCGAAACAAATCATAGAGATTTCAGGTACCCAAATGCCCTGATAATGTAATTTAGGGATAAGTCTCTTCAATCCACTCAGAAATCAGAAGAAAAAGTAACTTACATTTAGATATACAGTAACATTCAACAATGGAAGCTGCAATTCAGAATTCAAGCACCCAACTCAACAATAAAACGATATTATATTATAAAATTTGCAAATCCAAATTACTGACTACCACTAACCTTAGTGGTGTACTTATGAATCATGCTGAGTATCACATGCTTATTACCTTTCCAACAAAGGTTTAAAATCAATTAACATATGGTTCGATATGCCTCGAAGAAACTCAACATGTGCTCCATCCAACTGCCGAGTCCTCTCACCTACCCAAAGCAAGTGAGCAGAACAGTCATAATAGAGGCCAGTAGTAGAATGCTTTCTGGTCAAGGCTTGCTCGTATGGTAAATGGAGGCATTCATGGGATGTTCAAAAATCAACAGTGTTCATTTGAGGTTCGTCGATGGCTATTCCGGCTACAGCCATGAATCCCAGAGCTTCATCAACTCTCCGAGCAAGCTCCATGTACTTATATAAATCAAAAGTCAGATTCCTGAAGAAAACGACAAGTGACAAACATAAAAGCTTAAATATAATACTAAGACTCAGAAAGTTGAAAGAATTTTACCTGTCTCATTGTTCGCTATGCTTAACAAAATCGAGATTCCATTGTGAGACTCTTTGCATAGCAGCATAACCACCGGTAGAAAATGGTCTAAGGAGATTCAATGTACCAACAGATTGAAGATAAGCTCTAATCAATCTTTGAAGGGCATACACTCTAGATTTCTCATCAAAAGCATCGCCATTCACATTATCTCCTCGATAACTCGGTAACTTAACTCCGTCTTTAATCTCAAATGGGTCTGACCTTGGCTTTGCAAATTGCCCAGCCATCCTACCAACCTGCAAAAACAAATCAAAGAGAACAGGAAAGAAGAGTATCATCCCAGATTGAAGTGACCGGAGAAAGCATAGGATGCAGAAATAATGGAACTCACTCACACGTAGCACCTTCCACTTCGGAGACTCTTCCAAAACTTCTTGAAGACCAGTCCATTATTGTTGGCGAACCCGTTTACGATCAATGAAAGGCTTCACGGCTCTGAAACTCTGAGGAATCCGAGGCGTTTGTAACTGCGGAGTATTGTTGGTGGAGAGCAAGAGAGGAGTTTTGTCCAGTGAAAATTTGGAAAGTGCAGATAAAACTGGAATTAAAGCATAGACGAAGACGAAGAAAGAGATTGGATTTTGTAATAGATTTGATCGATTATTTTCACAGCATGAAAATCAAAGAGGGAAAAGAGAGAAACTAACATGAGAGATGAGTTTTTAAGTGGGAAACCGCACAACGGGTGGTAAACCGCACACCGGGTGGTAAACCGCAGTCTGAATGGTTTTTAACTGGGAAGGAAATAAGGTGAGAGTGTGCCGTCCGGCCCATACTGGGCTTTTATCCTTGTGTTGGGCCTGGGGCGTGCCTCATCTCCTGTGCCCAAGAAGAGACTAGGGATGGTGGGTGGGTTTTTTGGTTACATGCTTGTTTTTTAGGGTTTAAGTAGTGTTCAACTAACAGTTAACTTCTTAAATCATTTCACAGTAACTTTAAAAGGGAGGGATCCTTGTAAGTAGTGTTTAACTAACTATCGCAAGAGTTAGCTTCTTAAATAATTTCACAGTAACTTTAAAAGGGAGGGATCCTTCCGGTACATACGAGGAGCATTATTTTGAAAAGTGATGCCAAACCTATAATGATAAAAAGGGCTCCCAACTATTCCTTCGACTGATGACTTCGATAAGTCACATATGCAACGTTAATGATCACTGTGTAGTCAGTAAAAAACGGGAGCTGCCTCTCAATTAGTTTTAATTATTAGGAACTAATTTAGATAAAATCTACTATCTAAATATTTATCTTTGCCTTATACTAAACTTCCTCTTAGCACACTGTGTATCGTCAAAACCACATTGTTTGGTTTGGTATACTACTTTAACAATCATTAAGGAATACTCATATCATAGTATTATTAGTGATTTAAGAGTAAAACGATATAATTAAAATGAAAGATCAAAATTAAATATTATAATTGATAAAATTAAAAATTTAATAATATAAGCTAATTAATATATCGTTTCATTGACATCTAGAATTATTTTCCTATTTTTTACAATATATCACATAATTTAACATTTTAAAAATGATATATTCTGAGATAATGTTAAATTACAAGGAGGGCAGATAAAATCCACTGGAAAAGTAAAATAGAACCCAGTGAAAGCTGGAAAATAGCCGCGCATTGGTTGGGGAGAGTGAGTAGCACATGCAGGCAATTGTCCTTTCCACCGACAATGGTGGGTCAAATAAAGAAACTCTCCAAACCTGGCATGCTATGCATTATCTAAATGCAAATTTGACATATTGTGCATTATCTAAATGCAAATTTGACATATTGTGCATTATCTGAATGCAAATTTGACTAGTATCTGGTATCACATAGCTCTCAAACACTAGTTACTGAGGAAACCTTGGTGAGCATCGGCTTAATTACCACAAAAATACTTAATGATCTTTTGGTCCTCACATAGCCATCATGTAGATCACTGAGGGGAACCCGGTGTCATGTAGCATTAATACAATTCCCACACAAATTGAAGCATTGGCTTGGTCTCACAAGCCTTCAAGCCAAGCTTTAACATACGTGACATACTAATCTGATGGGACTATACATGCATGATTTACACAAGCAGACATGGGATAGGTATGGTGGTGTGGCCGGAGGAATTTACGTGCATCTCAAAGCAATACCCCAACCTATCTTGAATATGAAATAGCTTAGAGGTAAGAACCGGAATATACGTACATCGAAAGCTTACCCAATAGAACTGACTGACATAACTAACCATGCATATCTAAGGCACATAGGCCATATTGTACTAACATCGCTAACACACTCCTCGCAAGTGTTCAGGTCTCGCACCCTAGTTAGCCCCTGAAGTACCTCGTGCACTGGCAATGCCCCACTAGGGAAACTAAGGTAATCCTGGGTATACCTTAGCATAGATGGACTCGCTAAAGTGAAGTCAACGTCACACTAGCTGTTATCTCGTTTATTCTCTCATCTAGAACGTTATGTGAAGGCTTACTTATTATCTAAGGAATTGGCCAGCCCAATATATGGCTTGAGTACATTTCTGAGTAGCGATACTTTAATTGATCTTATCATACTTTCCTTCAGAACTTCTTGAATTGAAAAGGACAACTTATTTTTCCTGGGTTCATAGACATTCTCGAAGCTCATTCTTTTTGCGACCACTGAATATGACATAATCATCGTACCGCTTATTGGATGTCTCCTGAACGATCCTCGGTCCTGGCTATTCGTATTCATCCTTGTTTGAAGATTCTTTTGCGTATTACACTTAATATGGTTACACTTGATGTAACCTGCTCCTACGGGTGTATCTATGTATTCTTGATCATTTATATCCCTCACAAGCTAATTCTTGCTATTACGAATCGTCTTTAGCTTTTACGGACCTTAAACAGGTCAAATATGACCATTTAAAGCGAGTAGTATTGATACTCTATTTGTAGTATCGATATTTTAGGGTCAAGTATCGATAACCTATGAGTATCGGTACCAAAAATGCATTTTATCGTGAAATTAGGCCTTAGTATCGATATTGCCACCCTAAGTATCGATACTGCAAGGGTAATATCGATACTCCCCTTGGCAGTATCGATACTCTAGCTCAAAATCCCTAATTTGTACCATAATTTAACCAGTATCGATATTGTTCATCCCGATATCGATACTCACCCAGAAATGGTTATTTTAGGCTCGATAATCACTCAAAAATCATCCTAAATGATTTGGGTTGGTTTCTAATATTATTCTGAAGCTTTAATAAGTTGTTTAGGGTCTTAAGGTAGCATAAAAACATCTTTTTAACTTCTAAAATGTAATTTGATATTGATATCAAATATAAACCTTAAAATGCTTAAATACTCAAATCTTAGGAAATACATGAAATTTATGAAAGCTTAATACTCTAAAGGATTAGAAATACACTACCTTGATTTTAGAAATCTGAAATAAACCTCCTTTAGCTAGCAATCACTTTCCTTTTTGAACTTGGATGATTTTTCTCCCTTTTCCTTTAGCTACAACAATGCAAGGATTTCCTTAACGTAAGAATGTTATAGGTAGCAAGAGGGACAAATTTGAGACTTAGTAAAGTTGAGAAAATGAATCTTACCACCACTTGAGGTTATGGAGACTTAAAGAGGGGAGAAAAATAGCAAGGAAGAAGATGAAGAGCAGAATGGGACACTCACGTTCAAAATGAAATAAAACCTCAAATCTTATCTTCAAATTCTAATAATGGTCTAATTACACTTCTAGTCCTTGATTTTTTATCTCATGTTTAAAAATCCCCCTTTTGTGGCTAATTGGGCCCAAATACAACTCAATTAAACCCAACAACTTAAATCATGAAATCTACGGGGTCCACTTACCTCTCGGATAAACCCGAAACTACTAGCCCAAAATTTGAGGTGTTTCAAACATATTCGATTCTTTTCTCTTTTTTTTCAAGAAAATAATCAATCCTTATTATCATCATTATTGATCAAGCATCATATGTTATCGGTCTTCATTTATAATAAGATCCATATAAAAACATTCATATTTTATTTTTTTTCTTATCAAATTGTTTTTTCCATAATATTCACTCAAAATCAATCATTTGAGTAGATTTTATGAAAACTCAATCTAATAAGGAAAAAGTATAGGAGTATTTTTTTATTAATTTCCTAAGTTTTAAAGAAGTTTTGAAAAAAAAATTCTAAACCAATAAATAGGATAAAACGATAAAATTAATTTATCAATATATAAGGTGGTCGTAAAAGATATCAGGGAATAAAGGTTTGTAGTAATAATGTAGCATTCAAATGTTAATAATATATTAGTATCATCAATAAAAGCAGAGAAAATTAGATACTTAGATGACCTCTTTGTGTTTCCCTACGTTGGAAACGATGCTTATGGGCCCTATTCCTTGTGGCGACCTCGATCTTCCTCTTGAAGGTAGGGATGACAACTCAACCTGAACCTGAGAGGGGTTTCGACTCGATCCGATCCGATCGAGTAAGATTTTTTTTTAAAAAAATTGGGTTCGGGTCGGGTTGGGTTTGGTTTTAGGGTGAAAAAATCCGACCCAACCCGAAAAATATATATAATTTTACCCTATATATTTAGGGACAATTACAATAATACCTCTCTATATATAATTTTTTTCAATTAAGTCACTGTTTTTATTGAATATAAATATTTTTTTTATTATTTCGGGTCAGGTTGGGTTTCTAAGCTTAATTTCGTCGGGTCGGGTCACGGGTGGATGACCCTTTCTTCTCGGGTCGGGTCGGGTGACCCAAAAACCCGACCCGACCCATTGCCATCCCTACTTGAAGGTGCTCACTTTCATATTGTTTGTTATAGTAAGCTAATATTAGTACTCGAGTACGTCATTTCTTGATCTTTCAGCTTACGAGTCGTCTTCCAGTCGTCTCACTCTTCTCCAACAGCGGTCTCCGGTTGTTAAGGTATTGCTTCAGTTATAGTTAGAATGATTCAATTTATTTTTCAGTTCCCAGTAAGTGCTGCTGTCATTACCTTCTGAGATGGTTGACATTGAGTACTCATCATAGATTTAAGACCGTTTTACTACTTAAACTGAACTAGAAGGATAAGAGGCATTGAATTTATTTGTAAACTGCTTGTTGTTATTTTTTTATATGGTCACTATTAGAAAGCGGTTATGTTAACTAAATGATTAGTCAGTTTGATACAGGGAACCCAACTAATAAAAACTTCTTAATTTATATAGTTAAGTGCCAGGATTGGTGTCCTATGCTAATGTATTATTCTTATTTCAATTGCCTTCTTGAAGCACTGAATTACTTCTTTCAGATTGAGTCCTGTTTCATTTATGATTGTCCTGACCGAGGGATCTACCATGCCAGTTGAAATTCATTTGTGACCTAGCTGTATCTTTTTGCCATTGTTCAAATTTGTCTTCCAATTAATTTTTTCTCCTTCATTTTCAAGCTATACAAAACTTGAACGTATATGGAATGATTTGATCTTTGAATGGTCATTCTAAACAGGGGCGAATGGTTGAATTTGTCAAAAACATGGCAAATTTTGCTGCTGCAAGTGGAAAGAAGCATTTTGTTCTGCTTTCTAGCTTGGATTTTGGAAAGTGGCAGAAAATTGACATGTCAAGCTGAAATTTTCGGTGGTCAGTTCATGTTACCATATGTTGGGGACAGCAAGTTATTCTTTGGAAATGTAGAACCTTGATTTACATCTCTTCCGGGATATAACCTTGGCAAGTGGCAATGTGGTCTCAGTGGTCTGCAGATACATTACCTATCCAGCATCAATCCTGATGGAAGAGACGATCGTTGTGAGCAACTTGGATGGAAGTATCTTAGCACCTTAGCTGAGGGAAATACTGTGCTGGAAAGCAATTTACCTTTCGAAGATGAGTTGGAAGACGAAGATTATTACCCAAGTTTGCCTTTTGCAGCACTCTTTTCTTGTCTGAAGGTATACTTCTCCTTTTTAAGTTCATAATTGTTTTGCACTAAGTTAAGGGGAGACTGCCTTTTGCAGCAATATTTTTGTGCTTTTATTTTAAATTTCTTTCTTTCAAGTACAAGACATGGGTTTGTTTTCTGTATATATAAAGAACCTTGAATTTATGTGGCTTACTTTGTTATTTTCTACACAGGCCAAAGGTTTGAAGGTTACATGCTTGCTATGCTATTGTTCAGAAGGGGATAATATACAGGATGCTTTTCAATTGGCTGAGGCAGCATGCAGACTTTTGGGGCTAAATCCTAGTACTTTTCCTGGTAAGGTTCCTTTATACTTAAGAATCAATATTGCCTGTAACAGTTACTCTATTATGTTTTTTCAGACCAATGACCTCTTTCATGAATATTTGCACTTAGTTTTAAAGATTTAAATATGGTTGCCTTGAAGATTTCAACTTTTGAAATAAAACATCATTATATGCATTATCAAAGTTTTCTTGCAACCATATGCAGTTGCTAATGAACACACACCACAACACTATTTTCCTAATCATTTGCGATGTGTTTAATAATGGAGGACTATGTTATTCCGTTGCTTTAATTGCATCAATTTTCTTAAAATAATGTTTTGTTCCTCTTAATTCTTTTGGTGTTTGCTTCATATCTAATCTCCAGATTTGTTTCATCATAAAGACTAATTTTATGTACAGTTAAATAACTTTTAACCACGTCCATATTATTTGTTGACATCCTTTCTTGGTCCGTTAAATATTTCTTTAAGAATTTCAAGAACACAAAAGTTTTGTTTTTCTTCCAGGTAACGGGGGTGGTGGAAACACGTGCATGGAAACACAAGGGGTGTCTTCTTCACTTTTCTACTTTAGTAATATATTATATACAGTTAAACACTTCCTTATCGGATGCATCATCTTTCTCTTCTACTTTTGAAAGGTTTCACCGAAGTTGGCCGTCTTTTCTTGGCATTATTTGGTTTGTGGAAACACATGCATGGAGCACCAAATCATTGAATAAGTCACTACCATATGAACTTTTGACACGACGTATCTACGATCATTTCTGGTATATAAGTTTTGGTTGGTGGATTAAAACAGATGCTAAATCTTCATACCTGAAAACAAAAACTTCCATGGGCACATTTGTAGGACATTTGGTGCCAGGCCTGGCACTGACCCTTCTTGGCCTGTGGCACACCATCAACAATATTAGAGCCTATTGTCTCAAGGGCTCTACCAAATTTACAGTAAGGTTCTGGTATCCTCTCCATGGCCATGTTTCTAGATTCAAACATTTGGAGCTGATTTTTATATTGGCCTTTTCCCTGTTAGCAATTTTCATGCAAATATTAGACTTGCCTTTTATTCGCTATCCTTTCGAACTCGATGGCCTTGAGCACGCAAGCATATTTTTCCATCAGTCCATCTTGCTATATTTGCAGGTTTCACTCTTTCCGTGGAGTTAACTCAGTCCACTGAGATTCTATCAGCTTTTTCGGGAATTATTGTGGCATCTGTTTTCAGTCAGGAGCTTTTCTTCCTCCATTTTCACTCTGCCGATCATATTGGACTTGAAGGCCATTATCACTGGCTCTTGCAGCTCATAGTGCTCATCTCAATACTGGCAGCTATAGCAATAATGTTTCTACCAACTAGTTTGCCCGCGGTTCTTGTTCTATCAGTTTCTGTTGTATTCCAGGGTTGTTGGTTCATGAACATGGGATTTATGCTATGGAGTCCTCAGTTTGTTCCTCGAGGATGCATAATGCAGTTGGCTGAAAGCAGCGGTGACAGCATGCACAGTGCAGTGACATGTTTCTCACATGAAGCAGATATAAGGGCCAGAGCATTGGCCAACTTGCAATTCATTTGGATACTCTCTGGAATTATGATATTCACAGGATTCATCTGCCTAAATTTTGCTGGAAAATGCACCCGAGACCACAATCAACCGAATACGAGCAACTTCAAATTAGAGGCAGCGATGTTTATATAACTGTGGATAGCTTCAAGCAAGCTGATCCCTAGGTGTTTACCTTTGTTTGATAAACATGTAAGTGTATGATGGACAGCAGAGTTTGATACTTAACATAAACACTTCTGAATAAATGTAATGTGTTGTAGATGTATTATAAATACGATATCCCTCACAGTAGCCACATAAAACACCAATTAAACAAAACATATAAAACATGACATTTCCATTGCAGAAGCCATATAAAACATGTTGCTAACTTGCAGTGTTTAGACAAAGCAATCAGTTGCAGTTAGAAATGATAAGGAACTAGAGAAATGTCAAAACCATGATGGTGTTAGGTGCTATTACATTGGAACCACTTTCTCAATGTCATCAGCCTCAACAAAACATTTACATCCACCAAAACATTGCCACTTCAATCATCATTACTATACCATCCCCATTGCTAAAGTATACAAAAAAATCCAAAATGAAGGCCAGTTTACAGATTAACTAATTCAAATCTGGTCCAGTACGAACAGTTAGCATATTATACAATTTTCATAAGACCGTTACAGTTCACCACAAAAGAAGAGAACCAAATGTGATTCCAAGCATCATTTCCTTTGCAAGTTTCTCCATTTATCTTTGAGGTCAACCTGATATATAACAAAGAACATATATTATAAAGTATCCATCAAAATGAATAAGTTGACACATCATATAAAGAAGGTGATATACTTACAGCAGTTCTCTCTCTAGATATTTCTTGATAGGTTTCCAATATGCGTGTCCACTGGTATCCATACCTGCATTATGAAAATAATCTTAGTGGGAAAGCAATGGTTATAAACTACCAGAACTATCTCTTCTCATATTGGTTAAACAAAACAAGTAGTAACAACTACTAAAGCAAAAACCTAGAGCAAATTTAATATGCTAACAGTATTATACACCGAAAATTAAATGCAGAACCTCAGTTATATGTTAACCACTTACTTTCGTACACCCTCTGCCAAAGCATTTTCCTCCTCGTAGGTCCATTTATTTACTTTTCTCCGTCTCATCCACCTTTTAGGTTCGTCTATGTTTAGGAGAGAGATGTGTTCTGTCCTGGGGCTTGGTAAAGTGCAACTATTTGTCCCTTGGGAAGAGTCCTCAACTGAATCCTCCAACTACAACAACAATCATAACATAAGACAGATGAAAAACCAAAACATAATATGATTAAATGAACAAATAGGGATTCAACTTAAAGAATGCAAGACAAAATATCAAATAACCAAAAAAGTTCATCCCAAGATTTCACAAAACAATGCCAAGTCAGACAGAGCATAAATAGTAATAACAGTTAAGGATATATATATATACAGAAAAAGAAAACAGCAGGAGGTTACGATTAGGATTTAAAGCTTGCAATGCAATGAAAAGCAAAAGTTAAAACAATGGAACATGCAATGTAATGCCAGTAATGATAATAATATAAATATGCGCACACAGACCTCAGTGCGAGCAGTGGAATTCCTGTCCTTGGTGCTCGGCACTTTCTTGGGCCTAGCCCTGCTAAAATCTTCATTCCCCTCCTTAGTTTGAGAGGGTTCTCCCGTATGATTAGCAAATGGAATAAGAGCATTTCCATCTATACTGTCATGGTCTTTTTTGATGTCCTCCTTAGGTGCCCCCTGTTCGTTATTTACATGGCCTTGAGAGCCTTCAGAATGCAATCTTTTAGGTTCTGCCAAATATGATACAACATCTTAGAACAACATATTATACTGCAAATTAAACATATAAATGACATAGCATAATAAAAAATATTAAGACTTTGGAATAAAATCAAAAGAAGAAAGGGAAGAGGAGCCTACCGATTCCCTTCAGTAGGAGCAGGAGCAGGAGCAGGAGCAGGAGCATGAGGCACCAGACAGCTCCAAATCCCCAATTTCCTTTTCCCAAATCCTTCGTACGGCGTCAAAATAGTCGTCCCTCGAGAAGTGTAACCACCGCAGCGTAAGATGTACAGCAAGGGCGCAAAAAGCTTCCCGCATGGCGTCAGAGGCATGAACGCCCCGTCCGCGGTCGAATTCATCGACGAGGATCAAGGATTCAAGAAGTGAAAATAGTAATCCGTCGTCCTTTTTTGAATTGATCGGAGAAACAAGGCTTTAGTATAGAGACAAAATTGATCATAGTCGCTGTAGTTGCCGCCATTGTTTCCGTTTGGCTGAGTGTAGAATTGTTTAAGAATACGTAGAGCAGAAGGCGAAATATCCTCCATTTTTCCAAAACTTTCCACTACTAGTATTGCTTAAGAATGGATAGAACAGTTTTATCTTAACAATGGATATTATTAATTGTTGTCGTGCCTTCATATTATCGCTTTAATGATAATCGTTTTTAACTTCATAGTTTTGAATTTAATAATATTATTATAAGTAATTTTAATCTAATTATAATTTATTTTCACTATTTAATTGGGATTAAAGATTGATTGCTTCTGTAATATAATTATATTATATTTTTAACATTTTATTAACATTAAATTAATGAATGTATAATATGAATGAAAGTCTTCAATCCTATAGTTTGTCTTAATTAAATAAATGTAAATTTTAAACTATTTATGATAAAAACATAATTTTTTAATGTTTTTAAAATTTTAAATTTATATTATATTTCTTCAAAAAAAATTATATTATATATAAATTGAACTTTTAAAATATTTTAAAGCTCTAACCATAAATCATAAACCTTCTATCCTACCTAATAAATCGTAAACTCTAATATTAAATCATAAACTTTAAACCCTAACATAATTGTCGAAGTCCCTTAGTATGAACCTAAATCATATACACCAAACTTTGCTATGAATCAAAGGACATAAGTCTGAATTAGGGAACTATGAACCCTACATACTAAACCCTGTAAGGCTGTAACCTTTAATATTAACTCTAAACTCTAAACCTTGGACCTACATCCTAAATGCACAATAAGTGCTAAAACTTAGTCTCTAAATCATAAACCTTAAACTCTAACACTCAATCCTAAACGTTATATTGGACATATGGCCCTTAGTCTAAACCTTATACCCTAAATCTTACCTTGGGTCATAAGTCCTAAGTCTAAACCAAGAAACTCTAATCCTTACTCACTAATTACTAACTCTAAACCTCAAATCTTATAGCCTAAAATATAGAGTTTGAGATTTAAGATTTAGAGTTTAAAAATTAATCGCTTGATAACTTTGTTCGGGTTGAAAGCCCATACTTCAAGTTTGGGAACCAGAACCTTGAAAAAGCCAGCCTTGGGCTAGAACAAAAAACCATGGATCCTACCCAGTGAACTTTAATTCTAAATCTTAAAACTTTAAAGCCAGCCCGCGGTTCTTGTTCTATCGGTTTTGTTGTATTCCAGGGTTGTTGGTTCATGAACATGGGATTTATACTATGGAGTCCTCAGTTTGTTCCTTGAGGATGCATAATGCAGTTCGCCGAAAGCGGCGGTGACAGCGTGTGTTTCTCAAATGAAGCAGATATAAGGGCCAGAGCATTGAGCAACTTGCAATCCAGTTGGATACTCTCTTGAGTCTGGAATTATGATATTCACAGGATTCATCTGCCTAAAATTTGCTGGAAAACCACCCTGAGGCCACAATCAACCGAATACGAGCAACTTCAAATAAGAGGGAGCGATGTTCCTATAACAATGGATAGCTTGAAGCAAGCTGATCCCTAAGAATTAACTTTGATAAACATGTAAGTGTAACATGGACAACAATGGCTGATATTGAACTTAAACACTCATGGATAAGTATATAATGTTGTAGACGTATTATAAATAAGTCATATTAGACATCAGTTAAACAAGACATATAAAACATTACATTTCTATTATATAAGCCATAGAAACATGTTGCTAACTTGCTATGCTTAGACAAAACAGATAGTTGCAATTAAAAATGACAAGGAACTAAAGAAATTTGTCTATTAATATATTTTATTCGATATAGAGTTTCAAAACAGCAACCCAAAGTGCTAATTCAGTTGGAATTGAAAAACAATTACGTTTTCACATAGCAATCAAAGTACAAATTCGGTAGGGACATTGATGAAGCAAATCTTGAATTTCTCACTCATGACTCGGCTTCTTCCAAAGACGCTTCGATTCGAAGGAGAACGAATCCCACGGCAACTCCGACGAGAACAAGTCCATTCATGATTGCTGCAATCCTGAATATCTCACCAACTGCATTGCAAGTTGAAGAGAGTGCACCACCACCACCTCTACCTTTACCACTTGATGGAGCTTTGAGTGAGCTGACAAAGTTTGCAAAAGATTGCTGAATGCACACTGGTTGGCCAAGTGAGACTACTTTGTTATGAGCTTTCAATCCACCGAAAGAGTTCGACCCTGTTATGTAATTCACATGAACACTACCAGTCTTTCTCCTGGGGTGGCCAATGGTGGTGGCAGCAGCCAACATGGGTGGAGAGTATGTAGCTGAGGCTGTTGCCATTGCTAGACAGTAAAATGAAAGTTGAAAGACAACAGAAATTGGGTTTGGTTATTGTATGGAGAAGAGATGATGGAAAAGGTGAAGTATTTGGATGAATGGCTGGGAAGAAGATTAGATTAGGGGAGGATTTTGCAGCTTCGAATGCTGGCCACAAGATATTTGAGACCAATTTCTGGTTACATTAGCCCATTTAATAATGATATATCCATTTAAATGAGCATTTCCTGCTATTGAGCCTTTCAACATGTAACAGCTCAAACTAGAAAAAGCCCTCAAACAATCTCTCCATGGCCCTACTTTCCCTTTTTCTATAGGTAAATATACATTTTTGTTATCTAATCTAACTTCTAAATTTAATTTGATATTTCAATTCATTAAATTAAACATATTAACTTAATTTTAAGATTCAGTTAGGAATCTATTTTTTATTTAATAAATTATTTGAACTTAGTTTTTTATTCAAATTGGTAGGGACAAAATCTAGTCACTGTGGATGTGAATGAAAAAATAGATATATAATTAGAAATGTTGTCAAGTTGGAGGAGTACAAATTGCATTATACCTTTAAAAAATTAACAAAAGTCCAAACAATGTTTCGAAGGCCGAGGGGAGTATTGGACGCTAAGCAACATCGGAACCGACTCGCAGGCTGCTCGCGCTTTACTGCAATATGATACTACAGAATGTTACCGCGCGAGACGGACGTACGTCAACCTAACTCACACCATTTGTCGCAAGCAGAAGACGACGCGAGATATTTCCCCTCGTGCCGCCATTTTTGCTGACCCTCGTAGTCAAATTCATTAAAAGTGTTTTCTTTAATATCTTCTTCAATTTAACAAAAAGTATGCCGATCGAACACAAAAACGGTTTTTTACGTTATTTTTTATTATCTTATCCACAGCACTGACTGAGATATCGGGCAGTTCAGATAATATAGAATGAAATTTCCAAACAAAATAACGTCGCGCGTCTATTTATGTTTTACGAGGTAGCGATAACATCAGAGCAATAGCATGAAACCTTGAGAACTAAACAGATCGATCTTGTTTTTCATACGACCAGGATTCGCCCTATAAATAGAACAATGCTCCTGGTTGTTTCTTCATCTTCATCATTAAATACCCAGGCCAAAACAAGAAATCTTCAACTTCTCTACGTCAAATGGCGCTTTTGTGGAAGCTGGTCGACGAAAATGATTCACGACAACTCACGGTTACGGGAAAATTCAGTTCCGAACCATTCCCCAATGCGGAGGCTAGCGGTGTGTCCGTGGTAGATGGATGTAACTCTCCATGGACGTTCAAATACAGGGTTAAGGGAAACAAACGGATTCTGTCGGGTCCCCATTGGGTGCAATTCTTCGGATGCAATAACGTCCAAGTTGGTGACCAGGTCGTCATTCACCACAACGACGGGTGGGGGCCTCAAGCAGACTACAAGATCCAAGTCATCAGACGGCCATCTTATTAAACAAATTATGGATCAACTGCATCTGTTATTTCATGTTTGTGTATCGTCTCTGTTATTTCGTGTTCTACTTTCATATTTGAAATATATACTCTTCAGTATGTTGTTATTTGTGTCTTGTAATCAGTCATGAATTATTTATTATCGTTCTTGTTATTTTAAGATGAATACAACATGTTTTCCCCCCCTTAAATATTACTGTATTTGATCTAGTTTTTTATACATGTAAATAAGATACATATATAATATACGATTATGATTATAACGTAATGTAATGCTTGTATCATAATAATATATATATGTGCATGAAGAGTACGTTAAAAAACATTCGATTTTGAAGATAGTGGCCTCTGCTCGGATTTAATATTATTGTTTCCTTCTTTGATGGAGCAACAAAATCCGGTTATTCACCCTTAGAAATCACATTTCGCTTATTGCAATCAGAATGTAATTGGATCGCAGAAAAGGAAGAGAGAATCAAAATCCTTCTTGCAAGCGCAACAGCGACTGAATCAAGGTTGAGGTTTCATTATAATGTGAAACCGTTAAAAATACTATTTAATAAATATGTGATCCATGACTTTTGATCATCCTTTTTTTTATCCACTTGGACTTTTTAGGGAAACAAAGTAAAAAAATCCCTTTTGTAAAACTTAAAATCAAATATAGAGAAAATTTTGAAATTTAGATCATTTTTGAGAAATCAAATACTGAATATATATATTTTCTAATAAATATAACAATTTTTTCAACAAACAACCTAAAAATCATTACGAAATAAAACGTTAGTCACAAAAAACAAAGGTTTAAACCTTTGAAAAATATATAATTTAGATACTTATTTTTTTATTAAAATTTATACCATAAATGTTATTTAATGATACAAACAAAAGTTAGTTTTACGAGTCATATAACACTAAACTCTTTTTTTATTCATGAAAAATATATAGTTATTGTATTTTTTAAGCTAAGGTGATTCTAAAATAATATTTATTCTAGATACTCTAAATCATTTGATAATAAACACTCGATCATTCCTAATGTAATTATTAGTGCTCAAATTCAAAACTTCCAAAATAACAATCATTCTTTTAATTACTAAGATAATTTGATTCAGACTAAAATTGTTGCATTTGTGAATTCTTTCATTATAAACACGTGTACTATTGACTCTATAAAAGTTAATTTTTATTTAAGATTTATTATTAAAAAAGTAAGAACATGTTTTTTAATAACATTCAATTAATTAATTTTTAAATATATTTGACAAGTAATTGCTAACTTTGACGTGGTTGGAGAGGTAGTATGGCAAACATTGGAAATCAACGTGTAGTAGCAAATAAGAATGATCACGTGGTACAGATAGCAGATTTCATGGCTGCAATTTTACTAAATACAACACCTGGACTATACACATCCACTGCATCAATGGGACACAGACTAGGCTATGTCGTTTCCGCTTAGTGCTCCTGTAATAACTCTATACCAGAACCTTACTGTAAATTTGGTAGAGCCCTTAAACACTCCTGAATAAATGTAATGTGTTATAGATGTATTATAAATACGATATCCCTCACAGTAGCCACATAAAACACCAGTTACATAACATATTAAGCATGACATTTCCATTGTAGAAGCCATAGAAAAACATGTGGCTAATTTGCTGTGTTTAGACAAAGCAATTAGTTGCAGTTAGAAATGACAAGGAATTAAAGAAATTTGTCAAAAAACCATGATGGTGTTAGGTGCTTTTACATTGGAACCACTATCTCAATGTCATCACTCTCAACAAAACCAAACCATTCTTAAGTAGGCATTTTACAACTAAAGCTAAATGCTGTCCCATAAAATCTAAAAAGTATACAAAAAGAAAGAAAAAACCCCAAAAGGATCCAAGCATCACTTTCTTTGCAAGTTTCTCCATTTATCTTTGAGATCAACCTGATATATAACAAAAAACATATATTATAAATTATCCATCAAAATGAAAAAGTTCACACATCATATAAAGCAGGTGATATACTTACAGCAGTTCTCTCTCTAGATATTTCTTGATAGGTTTCCAATATGCGTGTCCACTGGTATCCATACCTGCATTATGAAAATAATCTTAGTGGGAAAGCAATGGTTATAAACTACCAGAACTATCTCTTCTCATATTGGTTAAACAAAACAAGTAGTAACAACTACTAAAGCAAAAACCTAGAGCAAATTTAATATGCTAACAGTATTATACACCGAAAATTAAATGCAGAACCTCAGTTATATGTTAACCACTTACTTTCGTACACCCTCTGCCAAAGCATTTTCTTCCTCGTTGGTCCATTTATTTATTTTTCTCCGTCTCATCCACCTTTTAGGTTCGTCTATGTTTAGGAGAGAGACGTGCTCTGTTCTGGGGCTTGGTAAAGTGCATCTATTTGTCCCTTGGGAAGAGTCATCAACTGAAATCTCCAACTACAACAACAATCAAAACATAAGACAGATGAAAAAATAAAACATTATATGAATAAATGAACAAATAGGGATTTAACTTAAAGAATGCAAGACAAAATATCAAATGACCATAAAAGTTCTTCCCCAGTTTTCACAAAACAATGCCAACTAAGACAGGGCATAAATAGAAATAACAGTTAAGGATATATATACATACAGAAAAAAGAAAACAGCAGGAGATTACGATTATGATTTAAAGCATGCAATGAAATGAAAAGCAATAGTTATAACAATGAGACATGCAATGTAATGCCAGTAATGATAATAATACAAATATGTGCACACACACCTCGGTGCGAGCAGTGTCATTCCTGTCCTTTAATTCAGTCCTTGGCACATTCTTGAGCCTACTAAAATCTTCATTCCCCTCCTTAGTTTGAGAGGGTACTTCGGTATGATTAGCAAATGGATTAATAACATTTCCATCTATCCTGTCATGGTCTTTTTTGTTGGGCCTACTAAAATCTTCATTCCCCTCCTTAGTTTGTGAGGGTTCTCCGGTATGACTAGCAAATGGAATAAGAACATTTCCATCTATACTGTCATGGTCTTTTTTTATGGCCTCATTAGGTGCCTCCTGTTCGTTATTACCATGGCCTTCAAAATGCAATCTTTTAGCTTCTGCCAAATATGATGCAACATCTTAGAACAACATATTATACTGCAAATTAAACATATAAATGACATAACATAATAAAAAATATTAAGACTTTGGAATAAAATCAAAAGAAGAAAGGGAAGAGGAATCTACCGTTCCCTTCGGTAGGAGCAGAAGTAGGAGCATAGGCAACATCATCAGCAGTGGTATCCCCTCGCAATCGACTGAAGGCCTCCTCTAAATAAACTCGAACTAGACGCCGCTTCATCAGCAGTTTCAATGCGTAACAGCCTCTTAACAGTGTCTCGATCCCACAGTGCCGCTTCGATATCCTTCCTCCATCTAGCTAAATCAGTCGAAAGAAGGCATGAGGCACCAGACAGCTCCAAATCCCCAATTTCCTTTTTCCAAATCCTCCGTACGGCGTCAAAATAGTCGTCCCTTGAGAAGTGTAACCACCGCAGCGTAAGATGTACAGCGCAAAAAGCTTCCCGCATGGCGTCAGAGGCATGAACGCCCCGTCCGCGGTCGAGTTCATCGACGAGGATCAAGGATTCAAGAACCCCATCATGAAATAGTAATCCGTCGTCCTTTTTTGAATTGATCGGAGAAACAAGGTTTTAGTATAGAGGCAAAATTGATCATAGTCGCTGTAGTTGCCGCCATTGTTTCCATTTGTCTGAGTATAATATTGCTGAAGAATGCGTAGCGCAGAAGGCGAAATATCCTCCATTTTTTCAACTTTTCCCTCTACTAGAATTTGAAATTGAAACCCTAAATATTTGTGTTTCTTTCGTTGATTGAAACAGGAAAGGAAGAGATCTTAGTCGAAACCCTTCTTGCAAGCAACAATGAGTGAATAAAGGTTGAGGTTAAATGTTTTAAAATTGACAATATATCTATTTTTTTTTTGTCATAAAGTTTCAATAATCCGGATTAATTTAGAGTACATCTAATTTTGGTAGTTAAGTCTTTAAGTAGAAATTTTATGTATATATAAAAGCTCGAACTTAATAACTTACTAAAATAATATTAAATTATTTATCACTTGAATAAACTTAATTCTGTTTTCTTAACAAAACATATCGATTTTATCAACAAACAACCTAAAAATTATTACAAAATGAAACGTTAGTCATAAAAAAATTAAACTTTTACAAATATTTAATTTAAACACTTATTTTCTATTAAAATTTATATAATTTAACAAGCTAAACAAAAACTAGTTTTATGAGGTATATAACACCAAACTCCTTTTTTACAAAAAAATATATAGTTATTATATTTTTTATTAAATTAAAATGATTATAAAATAATATTTGTTCTAAACATTCTTAATTATTTAACAATAAAAACTCAATTACTCATATTATAATAATTAATACTCAAATCTGAAATCTTTAAAAATAACTATTGTCTTTTTAATAATTTATATAATTTGATTCGTGCTCTAATTATTGCATTTCTAAATTCTTTCATTAAATATGTGCACTATTGACCGTGTAATTGTGAGCCGTGGATGTGATGAGTTTGTAAATAGGGAAAATATATAGGTAAACTACACGGATAATTATTCAATTATGATAAAAAAAATCATTCTGACTATTGATATTTTAATTTGATCAAACATATTATCTAACTATTTAAATGATTTAATCAAATCATTGTCTGTTAACTTTTAACGGTGGAGGTGATGTAGCAGTTAAAATTTAACTGAGTGAATGACTCTCAGTTAATATTTTGATATAATTATATAATTAGTCCTTGTTACTTACATAAGATGTCAATTTGATCATTAAATTCAATAAATTTAATCATTTATTTTTGTTTTAACTTATTAAGTATATTTTATATAAAATATTTAATAATATGGAACATTGGGTATGTAAATGCTTCGACCTCATCAGAAATATGGAATACATTGATGAATCATTGAAACTCATCTTATTATTTCAATCTTTCTTTCCTTTTTATCCTGTTTAAACATTGGGTTTCTTCTTTGTGTTGTGGTAAGTTAAAGTTATCGATATTTTTTTGTTTGGTTTCCGAGAAAACAATAGGAAATTAAGGGGAAAAAAGGGAATTTTGCAAAGACACATTTTATTATTTAAGATATATAAAATATTATTAAATATCAGTAAAGCATTTGCATACTATAATACAATATATATACATTTGTTGTCCATTATATATCAAAAGATTAAATTTATTGAATTTTATTAAAATTAAGATCAAATTGACATCTTGTGCAAGTAACAAAGACAAAATATATAATTATACCAAAAAGTTAACTGAGGAGTCATTTTCTCGGTTAAATTTTAACTGCCACCGTTAAAAGTTAATGGTCAATGGCTTTATTGAACCATTTAAATAGTTTGGTGGTTTGTATGATCAAATTGAAACATCGGTGGTGAAAATGATTTTTTATCATAGTTGAGTGGTCACCCTTGTAGTTTACCCTAATATATATATATGACTTTATTTGGGGCTGCAAAACACATTATATTTTTTTTGTTAGAGTAAACTATAGAATATGTCGCTTTCGTTTATATCTTATAAAATTCTCTCCATTGAAATAAAAAATAATAATATTTGGTCACTTTCTTTTTGTTTTGACGTGACACGATAAATATATAAAATTAAAATTATATAATTTCCACATAAATAATACGTGGATTAAGTTTTAGTAACTTTCCTTTCATACTTGCACACTTTTACTAACTAAAAAATTGATCACTTGTGCTATCGTTTTATTAAATTTTGGTCACTTGGACGTTGAATGTCGTTAGTTTGATAACATGGCCCGTTAGTAAAATTGTTTAATTTTCATTTTAACCCCCACACTTTAGAGAAAAAATTGATTATGGGTCTTTTTATAAATTCAAATTAGTTTTGGGATAAAACTCTAGAGATAAAATGAAGTTGGGTGATCTTAACTATACAAACCAAAATTCAATTTCCAAAGATTGAGATTGTAGAATGTCAAGTGCAACATGGAACAAGAAAACAAATCAATGGATCCAAATAACTCCATAACTTGATATCACTCTTTGTGGTGATTTTCCCTTAAGAAATCACATTCAGTGGATCATATTCAATGGATCAAAATAACTCAACAACTAGATCAGTGAATTCATCCATTAAATTCAATCCAAAATCCATGATCTTCAACGTCGAATCTTTGTTTTTGCTCAAGAACAATCAATTTTCTGATCAAACAACTCATCGTAGGAGCAAAACTCCAATTCTAAGTGAAATTCAATTTAATATTCGTAAATGTCGTGGAGGTCGATCACATTCGGATGTGACAAAACACTCTCGATGATCTTTCACATCACGAGGATTTCATTGGTCAATAACGCGTCAGAGATGGAAACATGGTATTGTGTCATCAATAACATCGCTATTAAAGAAGCTCTATTTTTCTCAGCTCGAGACAATGGCATTGTCGTGGTTGTGAATCTTTTCAGAGTTTTAATGGCAAATTCTCTGCATTTTTACAATCTTCATTACTTCTTTTTATACATTTTCTTACAACTGAGAACACATCTAATTTGACTTCAAATAATTACTACTAATAATTAGAAACAAGAAGACTATTGTAATGGAGCATGGATGTCTGAAGAAAAAGCAGACAGAAGATGAGCAATATTGGGGTTTACGGAGAAAAAATATTTAAAAAATTTGTAAATTGAAATGTTGTCCCTAAACTAATTTTAATTTATGAAAATACCCATAATAAGTATTTTTTCTAGAGTTTGAGAGTTAAAATAAAAATTAAACTATTTTACTAACGTTCCACGTCATCAAACTAACGACTTTCAACGTTTACGCGACCAAAACTTAATAAACAATAACGTAAGTGAACAAAACTTAATAAATAATAAGTTTTTTGTCTAGAGTTTGGGAGTTAAAATAAAAATTAAACTATTTTACTAACGTTCCACGTCATCAAACTAACTACTATGTCTTTTAAATTTGGTGAGGAAAAGTTTATAAAACTCTGAAAAATTATGTAGATTAATTTTTAAATAAATTTCATACAAAATAATTATTTAAATATTTAATTTAGTTCTGATTAAAGTTTAGAAAATTATATCATAAAAATAATTTTATTGGAACAAAGGAAATATAATATAATAGTCTTACTACTTTAAGTAAGTACTAACTTTGACCTGGTTGGAGATCAACGTGTAGCAAATAAGAAGGATCACGTGCTACTTGACTATAAACATCCACTGCAGCAATGGGACAGAGAGTAGGCTATGCTTTTCCTCTAATAACTCTATACTCAAACTAATGATTAATTTTTTTAAATCGATTCATATAATTTTTTTAAAGTAAAAAATGTATTTGCATACATATTATCTTTTAAATAAAATTTTTAAATAACTTAGACATTATATTTGTATAATAAATAATAATAATTTGTTCAATTTACCTACAACGATTTGTTAAGTGATAATTACTTTTTATAGACACTAATATAATATAATATAATATAAATAAGTTTTGCTCACTAGAGTAAATTTTTATTAGAAAGTGATGAAGACTCAAGAATCAACGGAGGAACATTACAATAACTCAAACTGATAACACCTAACCATGAAAAAAGAATATTAAAATATATCAATCGTATAAATAACTGTTTTTTTAAATATAATTAACTACGTTAATAATATGTTAAATGTAAAATCTAAATAGAGTAAATTTGAAAAGGGTTGGTGAACTTTTATTTTGATATCTTTCAATTCCGTAATGAATGATAATTTAGTAAAATTTATTCTTAAGTAATTTTATATTACACTGATTATATTATAACCAAATAAATCAAACAAGATATAACATGATTTTTCTCATCCTCTATAGTTAAGGCTGAATGATTTGTATGTTCAAAAAATGCTGGAAGTGGCTAAATGTCGACTTAATGAAGATAATGGACATATTTTACAGATTTGGGAGACTTGGAAAAAATGTGAATTTTTTTTTCCTAACACTTATTCCGAAAGTGGAATGTCCATCCGATATTTTAGAGTATAGACCAATTTTCCTGGTGAGCTGTTTGTATAAAATAATAGCGAAAGTCTTAACTAAAAGGTTAAGAGGAGTTGTGGGTCAATTAATCAGTGATACACAATGCGCCTTCTTATCAGAAAGACAAATCTTTGATGGAATTCTTGTGGCTAATGAAGTAATCCACTCATTGAATAAAGAAAGGCATGAGAAAGACGAATTAATTTTAAAGTTAGACTTCTCCAAGGCTTACGATTGTGTTTGTTGGGAGTTTCTTGATATGGTGCAACAACGAATGAGATTTGGAAGAAAATGGTTAGGGTGGATATGGGAATGCATCTCGACAGTAAAAGTCTCAGTGTTGTTAAATGGGTCTCCAACAAAAGAGTTCAAAATGCACAGGGAGACCCGTTTTCCCCGTTACTTTTTATTATGGTTACGAAGGCGTTTGATCTACTGTTGGAAATAGCAGAGCGTAAAGGATTTATTGAAGGCATCCACAATGTGGCTCCTAACTCTACCATTTCGCACTTGCATTTCGCGGATGATGCAATATTATTTCTCCGGCCAAAACCACGATATTTCAAAAATATCAAGAGAATTTTAACATGCTTTGAAGTGGGTTCCGGGCTAAGTATAAACTTTAAAAAATCGTGTTTAGCAGGTGTGGGGTAGAAGATGGAAAAGTTCAATAGCTTGCTCTGTCATGTGGATGTGCTGTGAGTAAGCTCTCGTTTAAGTATTTGGGAATCCCATTAGGTGTGGACCCAAGAAGAATCTCGGCGTGGGATCCGGTGATTGAAAAATGTAGAGTAAAATTGGCTGGTTGAAAAAGCAGAACGCTGTGATTTGCTGTAAGAGTGGTCCTAATAAATTCAATTTTGTCAATGTTGCTGCTCTATTATATGTCGATCTTTCCTATTCCAAAAGCAGTGTTAACAAAGATTAACAAGATTAGACGAGAATTTTTGTGGGGCTCTAATGGGAACACTAAGAAGTGGCCATGAGTGAATTGGGGTAGTGCTGGAATAATTAATATCAAGGAAAAAAAATAAGACGTTATTAGCAAAATGGGGATGGAGCTTTGAAAATGAAATAAAGGCACTTTGGAGGTCAGTGATTTGCCATAAATACAGAGTAGATGAACTGACTTGGATGGTAAGCCTAGCTTCAATAAAAAAACGCTTATGTAACGTGGAGGGGGATAATAAAAAAATTTAAGAAGTGATGAAATAGTAAAATGGATGAGTGTGATTCATTTCGATGGTTAGTGGAAGATGGGAAATCCTTATTTTGGGAGGATGTTTGGTGTGGAGAGAAAGCGTTAAAGTCAAGATTTCCTCTCATTTGTAGGTTAGTGTTAAGAAAATTCAGAACAGTCTTTGAAGTACTCAGCTCTGGAGAGTGGCTAAGACTAGATAGGGGAGCTTTGTTTGTCAGATAGCTTTTGGATAGGGAACGGACCATTGCCCAAGACATTAGAGATGAAGTTGCATCGACAAAATTAAAATCAAGTGTTGTTGATCGCATCATTTGGATTCATGAGAAGGATGAAATGTTTTCGGTTAAAAAACTGACTGATTTATTGATTTTTCCTAGCAGTAGTGAAGTAGATGATCCGTTCAATTTTGATAAAATTTGGAGTCTTAAGGTTCCTCCGAAGGTTAATTGTTTCCTATGGATGCTAAAATTGAATAGAGTAACCCTAAAGTTTTCCTTAAGAGCAGAGGAATCATATTGTCATATAACCAATGTTTATGCTCATGTTGTGGGGATGCTAGTGAAGATGTTGATCATTTATTTATCTCCTGCATTTACATGACTTTTTTCTTGAATTCTTTCTGTAGGTGGTGTCATATTAATGGGCGCAATGTTCAAACTGTAGACGACCTGTTTGATTTCTACTATCAAACTTGCATGTCAGGAACAAAAATATTAGTCTGGTTTGTGTGTTTCGCAGCGGCATTATGGAGTCTTTGGACAACAAGAAATGATTTTGTTTTTCGGGAAAAAATTGCAAATATCTTATATTTTATGCAAAGATGAGAGCATTAGTTTGGTGTAAGGCGTTGAAAGAATTTAATTTTCTTGATGAGAAACTATGGTGGGAATGTCCTGGGGTTTATGCTGATTCATGTGAAGCTCAAGCTAGAATGAAGGTAGTTTGGCAACCTCCCGGCTTGGGTCAAATGAAGTTCAATGTGGATGGTTCAGCTTCGAATGACGCAGCAGGCTGTGGGGGTGTGTTAAGATCAGCAGCTGGGTATGTGGCAGCGATGTTCTTTGGCCCTGTCTTATGCGTTAATTCTGATTTTGCCGAGCTGACAGCAATCAAAACTGCCTTAGAGGAATTCAACGAGTCTAGCTAGTGTGGGAAGGCTGAGTTGATTGTAGATTCTGACTCAAAAATAGCGTTGAATTGAGTCCATACGTCACTTGTTCATCCTTATAGGTGGAGAACATTATTTGAAGAGATTGATCGTAGGGTATTGATTATAGGGAAGTTACAATTCGTGTACACGCCAAGGTTATGCAACAATATGGCAGATTACCTCGCGAAAATCGGAACAAGAAGACAAGAAATGTTTAAAGCATGTTGGTAAGATGGTTTTCGGGTCAGTGCCTTATGCTATGCTTAGTTAGTTCTGTTTTGGAGGTCTACTGGGTTGATTGGCTGCTTATAGGCTTGCCGACGATTTTTCTATTATTAGCTTATTATACTGCTGGTTGTTCTGCTATTGTGAAGTGTGGTATGCTTTTGTAGGTTATTACATAGCTAGGCATGATGAGAACTATTTTCGTTTTTCTTTTTGGTACGGTTGTTTATATCCCAACTCTGGAGTACTCTTTTTCCCGTCTAGATCTAGGGGGTTTTAATGAGACTCTTGGTTGAGGTGATCTTATTTCTCAATTATAGCAAAAAAAAAAAAAAAAACTAGGTCAGACATGATGACGTCATGAAATATGGTTGGAGACAATTACCTTTGTAAACGTGTGTCGTTGCCTCGTTGGTTTGCTAGCCTGCTTCAGATCATATGATTACGACTGAAGCAATTGACTTTTGTTTAACACTAATTATTTTTCAGACAAGAAGATCGACTTTACTTCACATTCACAAGACTTCATACTATTGATACTATTGCTTCTCACAATAGAACATAAGCAGACGCGTGAAGTCGTTTGGAAATTTAGGGCCCTCATTTTTCATCATTTAGGTTTAGGTTTAAATTGCGCGAGGTTGTTTTTACTTTAGAATGGATAAGAACATTTAAGAAAATATCGGGGAAAAAGCCGTCTTCTATTTCAGTAAAATCAAACATGTACGAAGTTTATGTTTTAGGTGTTCCAAGAATTCTTTAATCGACTTCATAAAATTATTTATTTACCGAGTAAAACTCGGCCATTTTGTAATTTTTTTAATAAAAGTGAGGCTTAAAGCGAGTACATTATGCGAAAATTTTATAATGCATGCCATTTATTGCAACCCACCACTAATTTTATAAGATAAAATTTATAAATAGTCATTAAATTATGTCCAAATTATCCTTTTAAACTTTTAAAAATGACATAATGAATATTAAATTTTAGTTTTGTTACAAAATGGGCGTAAAACAATTAAGAAATATATCATTGGACCCTTTCAATTATAATTAAAATTTAATTTTACTCTTAATTGTAATTCAAATAATTCTTAGTAAATTTGTTGAATTGAAAATAAAATAGATATAGATAAAATAAATATCATCTTTTAATTTTATATTATAAATATTAAATTTGTACCATATAAATTAAAAATTATTTGATATGATAATATAAATTTATGGATGTATGATATTTAAATTACATTTAAATTTGTTCCTAAATCACATCATTAACAAAAAAATAATTTATTATTTGATAATATAAATTTTCGGACGGGGCTGTTAACCCCAGCAATCAGAGAGCTGTCGCAGGTGGTGTTATTTGGAACCATGAGGGAGGTTGGATTGTTGGTTTCTCGCAACGGTTAGGACATTGTTTGGTTTTGTTAGCCGAACTTTGGGCAGCTCATGATATTTTATTGCAAGCTTGGAGATTAGGCTACCGACAGGTGATACTCGAAACTGATAATTGTGAGGACACGCGTATTTTTTATAATAACTCCGACACTTTGGTGGGTCACGCCTTGATTTTTGCTTTCCAGGGACTTCGTACAAGGGCCTGGGTTGTTCGAGTGGAGCGTATTGGTCGCGAGCAGAACTGCTTTGCGGATAAGTTGGCAGCTATGGGGAGAGAGGTGCCGATTGGTTCCACAGTTTTTACTGCATCACCAAGTGAGGTTGAGTTGATTTTCCAGAAGGAAACCATGCAGAGGATGTGATGTTGCACGTTGTGTTGTGTTCATAAAAAAATGTAAATTTTCTGACGTCGAAAATTATAAAATTATAATTTTAAAAATACTACAACAATTAAATAAATAATTAGTTATAAAATAATTTATACTTAATAAAAAAATAATTTCATTGTCTGATAACTAAATTTTTAAAAAATATTATTTTAATTTTAAAGATAATTTATTTTCATATATTTTAGAATTACTACTTGAAAACGTTGAAAAATATTAAAAGAAATTTTAGTTATAATTGAGTGGTTAAATAAGATATTTTTCATTAATTTAGCATGTTAATCACCCCTTAATAACATTTAACGATTGTTATTTATCTTTTTTAATAAAATTCAAAGTTTAATGTTTATTTTGTAACTTTTTAAGATTCAATTACAAATAAAATTAATCAATTTTAAAAAAAATTGTCTATTTATGAATTGTACCCTATTTTATATTACTGGTATATTTCAATACATGTCATTAATGATATATTTCAATAAATGTCACTTATAGTATATTTGTGTGTACATTACATGCTCCTTGCACGAATATAGAGCGTGTCATTATAGTCTCGATCAAGTAACTTAAAGAGATCAACGGGAGGAGGAATTGGATCATAGACCGACTAATTCGGGCGGATAGGTAATCTTGGACAATCTATCTGCAACCATGTTGGTCTCGTCAGGTACATGAATAAAAAAGATGTTCCATTCTTTCTCACAAAGACGAGCAATGGAGCGAGCCAGCGGGAAAGGGCTGTTGGAGGACGGCGAAGATATCAGCTTTATCGCGTCTGAATTATATGATTGGACGATAATATTCTAGATGTTTTGAGTTTCCACGATCCGACCCAATTTGAAACCCTAAACAAATTAGGGTTTCAATATATCATCTGTCAGCCGCCCAATGTCATCCGTTGGATCTGGACCCAAATCAACGGTCCAGATCCAAAGCTATCTAGGGTTTGAAACCCTAAACTATCATCATCCAACCACCGCATCCAACTTCCAGCAGCGTTTGCACGCCGCCAAGCTAAAGCCATTCGCTGCCGAGCCATTACCAAGCTTCGCTGGACCATCACCATCCATCTGTAACAATCAACAAGTCACAGCCACGAAGTTGACAAAATTAGAGAAAATAATCCCGAAAGTTTCGGGATTTCAACTAATCCCAACTAAACCCATCAAAACATTACCAAACACAAAGGAATAAACATGCAACGACAAGGGGATTTGGTGTGGGGAAGAGAAATAAAAAGGGAGAGTTTTCGAAAAAAAGAGAAGAGTACTAGATCTAAAAAAACGATGGGACAAAAAAATAAAAAAAAAGAACCTTACCTTATTAGTCACGTTTTGTTCATCAAACCAAGGAACCCACCCGAGCAAGGAAAAAATCTCGTTCCCTTAGTGTGGTTTTGGGGTTCGGCTTTTGGGGTTTCCTTAGAGATAGGATGAGACTTGAGAGGGTAGAAAAAGGGTTACTTAAAGGGGTAAGCTTTTCGTGGCCACCAATTTTCGGTGGCCGAAGGGTTTTGTTTCATCTCCCATAGTAGGAGAGTTTTCTCTCTGTGAAATGGAAAAATAAAATGAAAGAGAAAGTAGAGAGGAAGAAGATAAGAAAAAACGGCTGAGTGAAATGGGGAAGGGTTTTCGGCTAAAGGGGGATAAAAGGGGTATTTAAACACCCAAAAACGATGTCGTTTTGGTCTAGGGTAACCGTGTTTTATCAACTCTTAGGGGATAATAATAACCCAGGTCCCTTATCTTTGTAATCTATTTATTTTGGTCATAAAATGAAAACGAGTTAATACTCTGTTCAATCCTTTTTATTTTTCACATGTTACATTATAGTCACTATTTATTATGTTAATATTGGGGTTCGGGGTTCGGGGTTCGGGGTTCGGGGTTCGGGGTTTAGGGTTTAGGGTTTAGGGTTTAGGGTTTAGGGTTTAGGGTTTAGGGTTTAGGGTTTAGGGTTTAGGGTTTAGGGTTTAGGGTTTAGGGTTTAGGGTTTAGGGTTTAGGGTTTAGGGTTTAGGGTTTAGGGTTTAGGGTTTAGGGTTTAGGGTTTAGGGTTTAGGGTTTAGGGTTTAGGGTTTAGGGTTTAGGGTTTAGGGTTTAGGGTTTAGGGTTTAGGGTTTAGGGTTAGGGTTTAGGGTTTAGGGTTAGGGTTCGGGTTCGGGGTTCGGGGTTCGGGTTCGGGTTTTAGGGCTTAGGGCTTAGGGCTTAGGGCTTAGGGCTTAGGGCTTAGGGCTTAGGGCTTAGGGCTTAGGGCTTAGGGCTTAGGGCTTAGGGCTTAGGGCTTAGGGCTTAGGCTTAGGGCTTAGGGCTTAGGGCTTAGGGCTTAGGGCTTAGGGCTTAGGGCTTAGGGCTTAGGGCTTAGGGCTTAGGGCTTAGGGCTTAGGGCTTAGGGCTTAGGGCTTAGGGCTTAGGGCTTAGGGCTTAGGGCTTAGGGCTTAGGGCTTAGGGCTTAGGGCTTAGGGCTTAGGGCTTAGGGCTTAGGCTTAGGGCTTAGGGCTTAGGGCTTAGGGCTTAGGGCTTAGGGCTTAGGGCTTAGGGCTTAGGGCTTAGGGCTTAGGGCTTAGGGCTTAGGGCTTAGGGCTTAGGGCTTAGGGCTTAGGGCTTAGGGCTTAGGGCTTAGGGCTTAGGGCTTAGGGCTTAGGGCTTAGGGCTTAGGGCTTAGGGCTTAGGGCTTAGGGCTTAGGGCTTAGGGCTTAGGGCTTAGGGCTTAGGGCTTAGGGCTTAGGGCTTAGGGCTTAGGGCTTAGGGCTTAGGGCTTAGGGCTTAGGGCTTAGGGCTTAGGGCTTAGGGCTTAGGGCTTAGGGCTTAGGCTTAGGGCTTAGGGCTTAGGGCTTAGGGCTTAGGGCTTAGGGCTTAGGGCTTAGGGCTTAGGGCTTAGGGCTTAGGGCTTAGGGCTTAGGGCTTAGGGCTTAGGGCTTAGGGCTTAGGGCTTAGGGCTTAGGGCTTAGGGCTTAGGGCTTAGGGCTTAGGGCTTAGGCTTAGGGCTTAGGGCTTAGGGCTTAGGGCTTAGGGCTTAGGGCTTAGGGCTTAGGGCTTAGGGCTTAGGGCTTAGGGCTTAGGGCTTAGGGCTTAGGGCTTAGGGCTTAGGGCTTAGGGCTTAGGGCTTAGGGCTTAGGGCTTAGGGCTTAGGGCTTAGGGCTTAGGGCTTAGGGCTTAGGGCTTAGGGCTTAGGGCTTAGGGCTTAGGGCTTAGGGCTTAGGGCTTAGGGCTTAGGGCTTAGGGCTTAGGGCTTAGGGCTTAGGGCTTAGGGCTTAGGGCTTAGGGCTTAGGGCTTAGGGCTTAGGGCTTAGGGCTTAGGGCTTAGGGCTTAGGGCTTAGGGCTTAGGGCTTAGGGCTTAGGGCTTAGGGCTTAGGGCTTAGGGCTTAGGGCTTAGGGCTTAGGGCTTAGGGCTTAGGGCTTAGGGCTTAGGGCTTAGGGCTTAGGGCTTAGGGCTTAGGGCTTAGGGCTTAGGGCTTAGGGCTTAGGGCTTAGGGCTTAGGGCTTAGGGCTTAGGGCTTAGGGCTTAGGCTTAGGGCTTAGGGCTTAGGGCTTAGGGCTTAGGGCTTAGGGCTTAGGGCTTAGGGCTTAGGGCTTAGGGCTTAGGGCTTAGGGCTTAGGGCTTAGGGCTTAGGGCTTAGGGCTTAGGGCTTAGGGCTTAGGGCTTAGGGCTTAGGGCTTAGGGCTTAGGGCTTAGGGCTTAGGGCTTAGGGCTTAGGGCTTAGGGCTTAGGGCTTAGGGCTTAGGGCTTAGGGCTTAGGGCTTAGGGCTTAGGGCTTAGGGCTTAGGGCTTAGGGCTTAGGGCTTAGGGCTTAGGGCTTAGGGCTTAGGGCTTAGGGCTTAGGGCTTAGGGCTTAGGGCTTAGGGCTTAGGGCTTAGGGCTTAGGGCTTAGGGCTTAGGGCTTAGGGCTTAGGGCTTAGGGCTTAGGGCTTAGGGCTTAGGGCTTAGGGCTTAGGGCTTAGGGCTTAGGGCTTAGGGCTTAGGGCTTAGGGCTTAGGGCTTAGGGCTTAGGGCTTAGGGCTTAGGGCTTAGGGCTTAGGGCTTAGGGCTTAGGGCTTAGGGCTTAGGGCTTAGGGCTTAGGGCTCGGGCTTAGGGCTTAGGGCTTAGGGCTTAGGGCTGGGCTCGGGCTTCGGGCTTAGGGCTCGGGCTTCGGGCTCGGGCTTCGGGGCTCGGGCTCGGGCTCGGGCTTGGCTTAGGGCTTAGGGCTTAGGGCTTAGGGCTTAGGGCTTAGGGCTTAGGGCTTAGGGCTTAGGGCTTAGGGCTTAGGGCTTAGGGCTTAGGGCTTAGGGCTTAGGGCTTAGGGCTTAGGGCTTAGGGCTTAGGCTTAGGGCTTAGGGCTTAGGGCTTAGGGCTTAGGGCTTAGGGCTTAGGGCTTAGGGCTTAGGGCTTAGGGCTTAGGGCTTAGGGCTTAGGGCTTAGGGCTTAGGGCTTAGGGCTTAGGGCTTAGGGCTTAGGGCTTAGGGCTTAGGGCTTAGGGCTTAGGGCTTAGGGCTTAGGGCTTAGGGCTTAGGGCTTAGGGCTTAGGGCTTAGGGCTTAGGGCTTAGGGCTTAGGGCTTAGGGCTTAGGGCTTAGGGCTTAGGGCTTAGGGCTTAGGGCTTAGGGCTTAGGGCTTAGGGCTTAGGGCTTAGGGCTTAGGGCTTAGGGCTTAGGGCTTAGGGCTTAGGGCTTAGGGCTTAGGGCTTAGGGCTTAGGGCTTAGGGCTTAGGGCTTAGGGCTTAGGGCTTAGGGCTTAGGGCTTAGGGCTTAGGGCTTAGGGCTTAGGGCTTAGGGCTTAGGGCTTAGGGCTTAGGGCTTAGGGCTTAGGGCTTAGGCTTAGGGCTTAGGGCTTAGGGCTTAGGGCTTAGGGCTTAGGGCTTAGGGCTTAGGGCTTAGGGCTTAGGGCTTAGGGCTTAGGGCTTAGGGCTTAGGGCTTAGGGCTTAGGGCTTAGGGCTTAGGGCTTAGGGCTTAGGGCTTAGGGCTTAGGGCTTAGGGCTTAGGGCTTAGGGCTTAGGGCTTAGGGCTTAGGGCTTAGGGCTTAGGGCTTAGGGCTTAGGGCTTAGGGCTTAGGGCTTAGGGCTTAGGGCTTAGGGCTTAGGGCTTAGGGCTTAGGGCTTAGGCTTAGGGCTTAGGGCTTAGGGCTTAGGGCTTAGGGCTTAG